>NC_072013.1:39680243-39687743 GCF_027791375.1 Indicator indicator
AAACATTGGAATGGTCTGCCCAGGGCAGTGCTAGAGTCACCTTCCTCTCTGGGCTGCTTTAGGTAGCATATCTGTAAAATGGGAGCTGTTTCTTGTGTCCTCAGGTAAGGGGCCCAACATTTCAGTTGCATCCTGAAAAAGTGCTCTAGGTTTTCATTAAGGTAGTAATGTCATAACATCATCTTTATCTTCAGTAGTAGTATTAAGGAGCAGTTCTTTCTCTTTTTTCTTTTTTTTTTCCCCTTTTTTCATTTTTACCTTTTTTCCATTTTTTTTTTTACTTTTTCTTTTCTCTTTTTATCTTTTCTTTTTGTTTCTTTTATCTTTTTTCTTTTTATAAGAGGAATGATAAAAACACTGGAATGCCTTCAGTCCTTAACTATGACTTTCCATCTAACATAGGGTCTGTCTTCAGACCAAAATCTGACTCTGAGTTTAAGGCAATGTGGTGCATTTCATTGTTTGCAATTGGCTAGTTTAGAAAGCTATGCATTTACTGTGCTAGCTTTTGGAAGTCCCAGGTAAGTTTATCATTCAGAACTATGAATTTAACACCAAAACCAGAGTAGCTTAAAATCTTGCTGTGTAGATCTGTGAGAATTTTGCTTTAGTTCCTTAATAGCAATTAACCTTTTAAAAAATAATCTCAGATAGCATTTTCCCTTAGCTAAAGGAGCATTTTTCTTTACCATGAGGGTGGTGGAACATTGGAACAGGTTGCCCAGGGAGGTGGTTGGGGCTCCATCCCTGGAGATATTCAAGGTGAGGCTTGACAGGGCTGTGGGCAACCTGATCTAGTTGATGGTGCCCCTGCTGACTGAATGGGGATTGGAGTGAATGACCTTTGGAGGTCCTTTCCAGCCCAGACCATTGTATGATTCTATGATTTTGATTTCTATCTTCTTATGATAGCAATCAGACCTCAACATAAGTTACTTATATTTACTAATAAATCAAACTATGTTTTCAGTGTTACAATAAAGCTTTAAGCCTCACAGCTTAATTATTGGCAGATGTGAGTACTTACAAGTGAAGGCAGCTGGTCTGGCATTTGTCACTCTTCTGGAAATGTGCTGTTACTGTACTGTCTCTGGGCAGTTACATGTGAATTTACCTCTGCATGTGGGAAAAGTCCCACCAAGTTCTGCTGATATACTTGAAGAGTTTAATGTATGGGTGAAAAGCCTGAAATATTGATATTAATGGCAAAAATCTCTGAGATTAAGTAATGAAGATGAATTGTAACTTACTGATCACAGAATCATAGACTCATAGAATGGTTTGGGTTGGAAAGGGCCTCCAAAGGTCATGTAGTCCAAACCCTCTGCAGTGAGCAGGGGCATCCTCCAGGTTGCTCAGAGCCTTGTTGAGCCTCACTTTGAAAAGCTCCAGCGATGGAGCTTCAGCTACCTCCTTGTGCAACCTCTTCCAGTGTTCCACAACCCCCATGGTGCAGAACTTGTTCCCCATATCCAATCTAAATCTGCTCTGCTCTCATTTCAAACCACTGTCCCTCATCCTGTCCCTGCAGGCCTTTGCAAACAGTCTCTCTGCAGCCTTCCTGTAGCCCTCTTCAGGTACTGGCAGGCTGCTGTTAGGTCTGCCTTGGAGCCTTCTCTTCTCCAGGCTGAACACCCCCAGCTCCCTCAGCCTGTCCTTGTAGCAGAGGTGTTCCAGCCCCCTGATCATTTTGATGGCCCTCCTCTGGACCCACTCCATCAGGTCCATGTCCTTCCTCTCTTGAGGGTTCCAGAACTGGACGCAGTACTCCAGATGAGGTCTCATCAGAGCAAAGTGGCAGAATAATTTCTCTCCATCTGCTGGCCATGCTTTTTTTTTGATGCAGCCCAGGATGCCATTGGCTTTCTGGGTTGTAAGTGTACTTTGTTGGCTCATGTCTAGCCTCTCTGAGCAGCCCATTCCATGGAACTATTTGTTCCCTTGATTTAATGTGAATATCATACTTTCCAAGCAACTGAACATGTGCAATGCATGAGTGAGTGTGTGCTGCCGGTCATATTTTCAGTTCTCCAAAGTGTTGCCTTGATTTTTCCATACAGAATCCCTTGGAACCTGAGAAATTTATTTAAATTAAAATGTTTATTTTCCTACATGTTTTTTTTTTGGTTGGTTGGTTGTTTTTTTTGTAAGCAAGCTTTGGTCTTTTTCATCTAGCTCCCATCAAGTCCAAAAAAATGCTTCATCTTTTGGGACTTTGCTTAACGTGAAAATGGAGAACCTCTTTTGAGATACCCCTGTAGCCAAAGGTCATAAAAAGCAAGTTATCTTCCAAGTCATACCAAGACAATTCCAAGAGAACAAAAGCTTTCAGCATCCTGATTTGAGCTCCAGCTGAATCTCTTCAGCAACCTATCATGTCAGTGATATACAGATCCTAGTAGTATGTTCATTTTGGTACCTTCTACCCAAATGAAAATCTTTACCATCCACAATATAGCAGAAACCATGCCTCTTAGTGTATTTTGAACACATCTATAATCTTTGGGCCAGTAAATGACCAATAATTTTCTTTCATAATGTACCAAGAAGGGGCAATCATCATTGAAACCTATAAACCTCATCACTATCTGCTTGCTAATCCCACTGTTGCAAGGGAGTGCTGTGTTTCTACTCCCAGAAGAAGCTTTAGCTTTCTAATAACCAGCAATAAATACTACACCCAGAAACTGTCACTGACAAGAGGGCTTTAGACTCCATAAGATTTAACATCCAAGTAGTGATGAAGCCAGAAACAGCAAAAGGCACAGTTGCAGTAATCATGAACCATGAGAACTGTGTAAATGAGGCTGACACTAACATCAAAAGCTCCCAAAGAGAGAGTTCAAAGAGATCACAAGTTCATTTCCTTTTCAGATTGAAGAGTAGTTACTCAAACTTGCAACTCCTTCTCCTCATCTATTTTCCTCTGGAATATTTACTAGCTCCTACAAACCAGGGAACCTTGGCAGCTCTACTACCATAGACTCCATCTACTACTGCTCCATTTGAAAAAGGGTTTCAAAACAATTGTACTGTGATATTATGGTATATCTGACACACACAGATGAAAATGGTATAGAGTCATGGAATCATTCATGTTGGAAAAGACTTTGGAGATCATCAGGTCCAACCATTAACCCTGCTCTACCAAGCTCATCGCTAAACCATATTGCTAAGCACCACATCTAAAACACCTTTAAACACATCCAGGGGTGGTGACTCCACCACCTCCCTGGGCAGCCAATTCCAGTGCTTGACCACTCTTGCAGTGAAAAAATGTTTCCTAATGTCCAGCCTAAACCTCTCCTGGTGCAGCTTGAGGCCATTCCCTCTTGTTCTATTACTAATCACTCTGTGAGAAGAGACCAGCACCTGTCTCTCTCTGGTGTCCTTTCAGGTAGTTGTAGAGGGCAGTAAGGTCTCCCCTTAGCTTCCTCTTCCTCAAACTAAACAGTGCCAGTTCCCTCAGTTGCTCTTCATCAGACTCATTCTCTAGGCCCTTCACCAGCTCAGTTGCTCTCCTATTCACCCTCTCCAGCCCCTCAATGGCTTTCTTGTGTTGAGGTGACCAAAACTGAACCCAGCACTCAAGGTGTGGCCTCACCACTGCCAAATACAGGGGAACAATCCCTGCCCTGCTCCTGCTGGTCACACCATTGCTGATCTGAGCGAGGATGCCATTGGCCACCTGGGCACTCTGCTGGCTCATATTCAGCTGCTTGTCCATTAGAACCCAGGTCCCTTTCTGCTGGACAACTTTCCAGCCACACTGCCCCAAGCCTGCAGTCTTCATGGGGTTGTTGTGGCCCAAGTGCAGGACCCAGAGCTTGGCCTTGTTGAGGCACATCCCATTGACCTCAGCCCACTGGTTCAATCTGTTTCTGTGTAGAGCCTCCTTACCCTCAAGCAGATCAACACTCCCACATATTTTGGTGTCATCTGCAAATTCATAAATGGTGCACTCTAACTCCTCATCATGATCATTGATAAGGGTGTTATCTTGACTGGAAAATTAGATTCCTTTATTTGCTGCCACCACAAGTGTGGTGATCATCATCTTTCTGCCATGACATCTTTGGAATGTTCCTACACCAACATTACTTTCATAGATGCTATCATCAGTATCAAAACTGTAAGCTAAAGCTGCAGTGTGTGGAAAAACCCTGAGTCCATAAAATGAAGAAACAATCTGTACCAAACTGGTAAAAGATGCAGAACACAGTCAGATCCTTAAATAAGATATTGGTTCTCAGCAGGACAATTATTATGCTCATCTCAGTCATCTCAAGGGCATTTTTCATAAACAGAAACACTCCTGTGAAAAGAGCCACCCAAATTCAATATCAGGAATGAATTACTTGAAAGAAAATGCCATTACTGATCCTAAATCTGTCCCATCTGTCCACTTTTAGAACATCATTACACAGTTGCAAGCTATAACAGAAAAAAAAAATAAACAAAACAAATCAAAAAAGCAAAACAACCCTTACTTTGAAGGAAAACAAAAAATCTCCCTAGAAAAATCTTCTCAGAATTGCCCATCCCAGTGCTGAACCAGCCCTCCAGCTTTGCAGAGCTTGTCAGTGGAAGCAAACCCTGTGCAATACCAAAGGCACTTAATAGATCAAGAGCGTGCCTGAGCATAGAATGGGAAACTTGCTAGGACATCCCTCAAGTAAATCACCCCTACAGCAAACCTGTTTCATGTCTTTGTATTCTACACCAATGCTTCCAAGGTCATAACAGATTTCAAGTGCTTTCATGGTAAGTTTGCAAGTGAAACTGAGCCCCAGATTGAATGGCACAAAAAGTCTGTAAAGGAGAAAAAACATCCAGGTAAACATTTCTAATCTCTCTGTCTTGATCCTTAAGGGAAACTCAAAATCTCTCCTGAAGATGAGAGCAAGGACTCAAATGTTCTACTGTAATTAAAAAAAAAAAAAAAAAAAGTAATTCTACTAAAAATATGCAGGTTTTTTTATACACAGAGTCTTCCTTAACTTTTATAGACTTTAGGGGCTATAGAATCATAGAATCTTTGGGTAGGAAGGGACCTCCAAACATCATCTAGTCTAAACCCCTTGCAGCGCGCAGGGACATTCTCCACTTTGAGCCATTTTTAGCCTGATCTGGAATATCTCCAAGGATGGGGCTTTAACTACTCCCTGGGCAACCTGTTCCAGTGTTCCACCACCTTCCTGGTAAAGAACTTGTTCTTAACATCCAATCTAAATCTATAACCTACCTGGTTTAGTGTCATTCCCAATAAACACCTTCACTTTCTCTACCTTTACCTCCCCTCCTGAAATCTACTCTGCTCCATAGATTTCATTGTTCTAAAGGTAGCACAATTAACAGGTATGTCGTTTACTTCACCTTTTCTTTAGCTCTTGCATTTCTTTCAGACCAATAACCCCCATTATTGCCAACATGCCCATTAGTCAGACCTGGTGTTGCTACTTCATCTTCTCCCCCAGTCTGTTCTAATGGAGAGATGCTAATCAGAGTTCAGATGGCTTTTTAAGAATTGTATGTTCAGAACTTGCATCCACAATGTTATCTCGGCATTTTGGCACCACAGATCTTTCCATCCCCCGTCCCACTTTGTTTTCCTTTGTGAATTTGATGCCTGAGAGCCCGAGGGTTAGGCTCAGTAACTGAAACCTTGTCTCTTTGGGGTTTCAGTTATGTGAGTATTGTGACAGGTTTGAAGTGCTCAGGTCCTTTCTCTTTGAATTTTCCCTAGGTTAACTGTTCGTGAGCCACGCTCTGCCCTAGATGATGTCTTGGTTCTTTGTGTAGGTAGGATTTCACCAGACTAGGTTTGACCAAATTCCACTTGCCAGGATACTTTGTTTTACTCTCTACCCACTGAGACACTCACATGGACCAACCTTTTCTAGACTCCTCTTCACTTGTTTCCTGCAGCCATCTTTATGCTTCTTTCTTCATATTAGACGCCACCTACTGCAGGCCAGTTTATGGCTGTAGAATCACAGAATCATTCAGGTTGCAAAATACCCTTGAGATCATCAAGTTTAACCATTAACCCTACTCTACCAAGTTCACCACTAAACCATATCACTAAGCACCACATCTAAACCTCCTTTAAACTCATCCAGGGATGGGGACTCAACCACCTCTCTGGGCAGCCTGTTCCAATGCTTGTCCGCTCCTTCAGTGAAAAAAAATGTTCCTGATGTCCAGCCTAAACCTTCCCTGGTGCAGCTTAAGGCTGTTCCCTCTTTTTCTGTCATGAATTACCTGTGAGAAGAGGCCAGCACCTACTCTGTTGTCTTTTCAGGTAGTTGTGGAGGGTGACAAGGTCTCCCCACAGCCTTCTCTTCCTCACACTAAACAGTCCCAGTTCCCTCAGCTGCTGTTTGCAAGAGTCATTCTCTAGGCCCTTCATGCTTAGTTTCTCTTCTCTGCACCTGCTCCAGCCCCTCAACGTCTTTCTTGTATTGAGGGGCCCAAAACTGAACCCAGCAGTTGAGATGTGGCCTCACCAAAGCTGAGTAAGGAGGGACAATCACATCCCTATACGGGAAAACATCCAAAACTAACCCAAAAACTTACCAGATATTACCAGATATCAAGTTAATGATTTCTCTACCTTTACTCCTTTGCAGAAGTACTTT
Organism: Indicator indicator; assembly: GCF_027791375.1. Classification (NCBI taxonomy): domain Eukaryota; kingdom Metazoa; phylum Chordata; class Aves; order Piciformes; family Indicatoridae; genus Indicator; species Indicator indicator. The sequence goes on from NC_072013.1 coordinate 39,686,885, forward strand.
TCTGTGGAGACCCCAACACCTCCTGATAAACACAGCTGTATTCTTTCTATGGTACTGAAAGTAAGTTCCAGTTGAGCTGACTGTGATAAGTTGGTGCCCTCCATACCATGGCACACCGAAGCAGTATTGAACCTCAAAACCATGTCAGATGTCTATTTTCCATCCAGCTCTTGACACTCCACTTCTGGCATCTATTTTAAATATGAAACTTCTTTGCTTGCAGCTGTTTTTTACTGCTGAACCTATAGTCTCTTCAGTTGGGGCATTCAATCCAAAGTACTGTGCTGCTCTTCTGACTGTTTTCCTTTTTGTGCTCTTTCAGTGCAAATAAACCACATGGGATCTGACTCCCTCAGGCAGTGCTGACAAAGGTGGTGTTTGTCTTGAGAGCCTGTGTGGGTTGTTTGCATGACTCTTGGTGAGCTCAACTACATTTTAAGGACATAGATTATTAGCTGTTTTCTCATCCTTTTTTGTTTGTTTGTTTCATTTGGGTTTGGGTTTGGGTTTGGTTTTTAATCCAAAGGATTACAAATCATTTTCATCCTTTGGCCAAGCTTCCTTTTGGTACTGTATAAACTTGAAAAATCTTCCACGAGGGCATTATCATCTACTGTCCACTATTAGAGGCACAGCTTTCAGCTCACCTCTAGGTAACATTGCAGAGATGGAACATATTTTATCCCTGAGTTTGGCTTTACTGTTTCTTTCCACAGACTCTCTCAGCCAAACAAAATAACAACCTTGAAATCCTGTGAGAGAATTCTGCTTCAGAACAGTCTCTTTGTAATGAGCCTGGGCAACATTTTCAATCCAGGGAAAGAGTCAACCTGACCGTTGTATTTTAGGACAGCTTAAA
>NC_072013.1:39692743-39807743 GCF_027791375.1 Indicator indicator
ATATTTTGGAGTATTTTTAAGAATGTTTTTAAAACATACTTTTCATTTTGTAAAGCAATACATTTTCTTCTTGATTCTAGCCCCTTTTTATTTGCACTCTTTCAGGTTGCCAAAGCTGTGATAAATTCTAATTATTCTTCTGCAGAAGGTGTTGTATTTTTATCATGGGGTTTCATTTTTAAATCTATAATAACATATATGCCTACCCCTAAAAAAAAAAAAACCACATTTTTATGTTTTAAAGAATGGCTATGATTTAAAACTTGCATCATTTCCTAGAAGATTTTCTATGATTATCTCAGTCATCAAGTAGTCTGAATAAATTTGAATGGGGAGCCTTTTAAGCATGCAAGTTCTACAGTGATAATAAAAAATAAATCACAGAAGCTCTTTGGTGCTAGGTATCATTTAGCCTAATCTAGACAGTGACATTTGGGCCACTAACAGCATAATCATAGTTATTGCTACAAATTGCTGCATGTTTGAGTTTTAATGTTATAAGTAAATTATGCCACAGGATAAAATATATGCTTCTTTGGGAATTAAACATGTTTATTTCAGCAGTGTGGCTACGGAATACTAGGCAGATGGCAAGTTTCATTCACGTGGTAATACTGCCACCTTCTGAGCCAGTGGAGAAGGAGTCATCTCTGGAGTTGGTTTCTATCCCGGGCACGTTCTGAGGAACGTGTTGCAGGCTGATGACTCGCTTTGAGCCAGCAGCAGAATGTCCCCAAGTCAAAAGTGGTGGAGACAAGAAATTGCCTGAAACCCAGTGCTGAAATTGTTTCAAAAATCCACTCTGGGAGGTAATTTAACTTTTCCATGGAGACTACGCTCCTACTAGTGAAAGTTTGTCAGACTGGAAGGAATAGGCAGAAAAAGTCCATGGGGCCAATTTGGTTAAAAATGCTTTTCTGAAGATGCAGTCGCTAAAGTCCAAAAATTCATTCTTCCTCTTTCTACAAAAGGCTGCTCCTGAGGAGCATTGCACAGGAGGAAAGGTTTGCCGAGTGGTTTGAGGGCAGAGGTGGCCACAGCTGGGACTAGAAGATGAAGGGTGCTTGGGAAATGTTCCTTCACCATCATTCATTCAGACAACGTGCCCTTCAGCAGCACAGCAAGCCCTTCTGATTTTCTCGAATTAGGAAGATTAGCATGAAGCGCATAATGCGGGATGATGGAATTTGTCATAATTTGCATTGTCCTGGAAAGATTCAGTTTGATAGAGCGATGCATCTCAGAGCATGTCATGTCCCACGGGCAGGTCATGGAGGAAGCTCGGCAGAAATAATTCCGCGATATGTGCATCAGTTGTAAATGCCTCATAACCGATTTGTCAAAATAAAAAAGGGGGGGGAGGTAGGAGTGGGGGGAAGAGGGAAAAAAAAAAGGAAAAGAAAGGTGGAGGTCAGGAGAGTTGGAGGTGGGCACAGGTAGAAGTTAGATATGGCAATGGTAAATGAGACCTGTGCCATGATTGCCGTGCAATAAACGAACGCATTGACTCCGTGCTCGCCAGGCTACCAGTCCCAATTTCTGTTTCTAGAGGAGGAAGGAAAGTAAATCTTTCCCTTGACTGCACGAGGAAGTTTGTTTATGAAAATTCCTTGCAGAAATCATCAGCCACGAGAGCTTGAGGATCAGTTTTCTGAGCCATTGCTTCTGCCCTTGGTAATGTTCCCAAAGTGCAGCTAGAAAAGGATAATCAGCACGTCGTTGACAAAACGGACGTGACAGTGTTACTTATCCGCGGCGGCATTTCTGGCAGCGGGCATGTAGGATTCAGACAGGCAAAGGGAACACACTTATTTACAGCAGCATAGCAAGAAGGAAAGGTCCAATGTCAGGAATTGACCATGCTTTGTTTCTGGCCCATCTGACAAGGAAGCAACAGTCTTTTGATATTTAGAAATCTCCCCTGCCCAAGACGGTTATAACTGGCGCTCAGAGGTTATGTTATTTATCATTTCACTATCTGCTCCTACTTGAGGAAGACATTTTTTGCAGGGTCTCCTTTATTTGCCTCTCTTTATACATTTCAAACAACAGATTAATGCCGGTGCTTCAGTAACACTGATCTTTTGTGACAGTTGAGCATTTCAGAGTTGAGGATCTAATAACAAAGTCAAAATTATAAAAAGAAAAAAAAGGGGGAAAACAAAAAAGGAAATTGTCACTTTTGAGGACCTACTTTACCATCCGTGGGGTCCAATTAGTTCTTCCTAGTTCTTCCTAGTTGATCACCAGGCTGCTGTCTTTCATCTGGTTATTGTTGTAGAATTCTGATTTTTGAAAACTGAATTACCTCAGGGTACCAGTCAACAAAAATAAAGCTTTCAAGATCCAGGACCTGGAGTCAAGATACATGTGAAACTACTAACACTGCACAATTACAATTTGGTCAAGTGTCTGGTGTGAGGGTTTTGGAAGAAAGTATTTATACAGAGAGTTCTGCATAATAAGCATGTTCCAATAATGTCAGCCCAAACCATTCACAATAATTTTTGACTGCAAAACAGTAGCTGTCTTTATAGGTTGTCCCAGGCTGTGATCTCTTTCTGTTCCATAATTTACAGCTTTGATTAAGTTTTTAGAATCATAGAATCACAGAATTTTTAGGGTTGGAAGGGACCTCAAAGATCATTTAGTTCCAAACCCCCCTGCCATGGGCAGGGGTGCCTCACACTAGGTCAGGTTGCTCAGGGCCACATCCAGCCTGGCCTCAAAAACTTCCAGGGATGAGGCTTCCACCACCTCCCTGGGCAACCTGTTCGTGTCTCACCACCCTCATGGTACAGAACTTTTTCTTAACATGCAATCTGAATCTACCCATTTCTAGTTTTGCTCCATTCCCCCCAGTCCTATCACTGCCTGACACCCTAAAAAGTCCCTCTTTTAGTCCCCCTTTTAGATGACTTACTGTGCTAGTCAGAGTTCATGATTGATGTGTGGTGGTTACATCCTTTCTATAGATGACAAAACCCCTATATCTGGTATTACATTGACACCCCAGGTCCTGTAGTATTTAGTGTTCTGCTGTGCATCTTTAGAAGCCAGAGTGTTTTTCTCCTACTTTGCTGGGTGATCTATGCTGATTATGTATATATTTTTTTAATTATAGAATAAATAATCTTCACATCTGTGTATTTAAAGCTTAGTTAATACGATTAATATATTATTATTATTATTATGAGATTTTTTTGTTAACTTTGGAGTGAAAAGCAACAAGTGTGCCTCTTTACTGGCATTTCTGAGAAAATCTTGTGCACTGTCTCCTAACCACTTAATTTTGGTCCTATAGCTTGATGGTGAGTTTTGAGGGCTGATGGTGGTAAATGAACAACTTGGATATAGTAAGTAAAAGCCCCAGAGTGAAAACTCATGCTTGTTAGTGTTTTTCTGTGTATCAGTTATATATATAACTGTGTATCAGTTATAGAATATAGAAGCATCTCTGATAAGGTGTGCTCTGGTAAGATATGCTCTCTGCTAAGAAATATGCTCTGGTAAGACCTCACCTGGAGTACTGCATTCAGCCCTAGAGCCCTCAAAACAAGAAGGCATGGACCTGATGGAACAAGTCCAGAGGATGCCACAAAAATGATCAGGAGGCTGGAACACCTCTGCTATGAGGACAGGCTGAGGGAGCTGGGGGTGTTCAGCCTGGAGAAGAGAAGGCTCCAGGGAGACCTAATAGTAGTATCACAGTATCAGAGTATATTAGAGGTTGGAAGGGACCTCTAGAGATCATCAGGTCCAACCCCCCTGCCAAAGCAGGATCACTTAGGGTAATCTGCACAGGAATGCATCCAGGTGGGTTTGGAATATCTCCGGAGAAGGAGACTCCACAACCTCCCTGGGCAGCCTGTTCCAGTGCTCCTGAAGTGGGCTACAAGAAGGCTGTAGGGGGACTGTTTGCAAAGCCCTGCAGGGACAGGACAAGGGGCAGTGGTTGGAAATGAGAGAAGAGCAGATCTAGATTGGATGTTAGGAACAAGTTCTTTACCATGAGGGTGGTGGAACACTGGAACAGTTTGCCCAGGGAGGTAGTTGAGGCCCCGTCCCTGGAACTATTCAAGGTCTGGCTCAACAAGGCTCTGAGCAACCTGATCTAGTGGAGGATGTGAACATAGTGCTTTGATGCATTATGATAACACTCTTCAGAGAATCTGGGAGTGGAAAGACACAGACACTCACTGGTGTTAAATTGGAGCATGTCTATGCTACACTCACCCAGCTAAATTGTTCTGTGCTCAGACTGTTGGCTTTCAGCTACTTCCTTATTGTCCTGAGAAGGTGAGAGAAATGGGAACAAATAGAACAGAAAAGATTAGCATTGAGAGGAAAAGCAAATGGCCAAAGAAAACAGTGAGAACTATTCTTAGCAACTGATAATATCTAAAGCACATTCATTCACATGTGGGATGGGGCTGTGATGTCCTGCTCATGTGCCTTTCTGGACAGACATTTCACAATCACACAGTGGTTGAGGTTGGAAGGGACCTCTAGAGGTGATATTACCCAAACCCCTTGCTCAAGCAGGTTCACCTAGAGCAGGTTGTCCAGCATCATGTCCAGAAGGCTTTTGAATATCTCCAAGGAGGGAGATTCCACCACCTCTCTGGACACACCGTGCAAGTGCTCAGTCCCCTTCACAGTGGAAAAAAAAAAAAAAAAGTGTTTCCTGTTGTTTGCAGGAAGTCTTCTATGTTTTACTTGGTGCCCATTGCCTCTGGTCTTGTCAGTGACTACCAATGAGAAGAGAGGGGCTCTGTCCCCTTTGCAGCCTCCCTTCAATTCCTTATCCATATCCTGATGAGATGTCTTCTCTGTGCCTTGTCTAAAAGCAAACCAGTCCAGGTTCTCCCAGCCTTTCCTAGTAGGTGAGATGCTCCAGCGTCTTAATTATCTTAGTGGCCCTTCATTGAGCACCCCATTCCTGGTACTGGGGAGCCCAGAACCAGACACAGTGCTCTATGTATGCCCACACCATTGCTGAGCAAAGGGGAAGGATCACCTCTTCTGTCCTTACTGAAGTCTGGGTAGACAACATCCATTGTTCCTTCCTAACATAGCAAGCTGGTCCTATCATCATAGAAACTCAGTCTGCCCTATCTTACTCAATTCCTCTCTAGCTCTTGAAGTCTCTGTTGAATGTATCTGTGAAGGGATCTGGGGGTGTGTAGATGTGTGTCTGGTGTGAGTCTGAGTGCAGGATAGACATCAGCAACTCAGGGGCTGGTTTGTGCAGGTGACAGTAACTCGGAAGGCTGGGATCCAGGGGCAGCTGCTGGATCTAGCCTGACTACAGAATCAACCAGGTTGGAAGATACCTCCAAGATCATTAAGTCCAACTGATCACCCAGCCCTATCTAATCAATCAGACCATGGCACTGAGTGCCTCATCCAATCTCTTCTTAAATACCTCCAGAGGCGTCGACCCCACCACCTCCCTGGGCAGCCCATTCAATGGCCAATCTCTCTTTCTGGGAAGAGCTTCTTTCTAAGATCAAGCCTAAACTTCCCCCTGCACAGCTTGAGACTGTGTCCTCTTGTTCTGCTGCTGGTTGCCTGGGAGAAGAGACCAACCCCCACCTGGCTACAACCTCCCCTCAGGAAGTTGTAGAGAGCAATGAGGTCTCCCCTGAGCCTCCTCTTCTGCAGGCTAAACACCCCCAGCTCCCTCAGCTACTCCTCCTCAGTTACCCCTGAATGATAAGAATACTGATCTACAGAAAAAAAAAGAAAAGAAAGGAAATGTAGAAGGGAAGTGAAACAATGGAATAATGTAGAAAAAAATATTAATTTTTATAACTACATGAAGCCTTTACATACTTTAACATTCTCATTTTCACATTATTATTATTGCAGTTTGTGAAGAGGAAAGTAAAGTCCCTGCCCAGAGTGCAAAGTGTCCCTTTCCCATCTTTCAGTGTCCTTAAATAAAATAGGATAAAGAAGTGCCACAGCATAGCTGTGGAACATAGCAGAAAGAATATTTTCAACATCTATGCTTAAGTCAGAAGTATGAAATTGGTGCAAAACCTAAACTGATTGAAGTGCTTTAGATGTGTTTTTAATTTGGAACTTCAGAGTTAGGAGAAAAGTGACAAGTATTGCTAACATTTCATTTGCCATCTTTTTCTTGAATTTGAATGTTGATTTTTTTAATTTGAATTTAAAAATTTGAAAGACATTTTCCTGGGGGAAAAAAAAAAAAGAAAAAAATAAACCTTTGAATTTATTCTTATAAAATGGATAAGCCATAAAACAGTTATGTGTTTGTTTTCTCAAGAAGGATGTTGCAGGATATTAAGATGTTTTTAGTTGTCACATTAACTGAGTGAAAGGTGTTATTGCATGGAAAATGGAAAAGAGAGGAAGGTGAGGAAGCAGGAGAGAGCTATGGATGAGTGAGAGCTCCAGTATGGCTGCTGGGGTTTTCCCTCCCTGAGAATGAGCACCAAAGTGGACTAAAGGTTAGCAGGTTCCAAGTGATTGGTGCAGTTTATTACATTCCCAGCTGAATCCCTCTATGTCTATGTCCTTCCCCAGCCATACCTCCTGTTCAGAGTAACAAAAAGTTAATTGCTGTAATTTACAAGATGTACAGTGCCTCAATGCATGCAAATCATGGTGGTGGGTCTGGAGCACTGCTAGTTTGCCTTGGCACCTCACCACCACTTTTACCATCCTTCTTTCTTTTACCTTTATACTATATGACTGCTCACAAGTCAATTTTTTCTGTGCTAAGCAGGAAAAGTCTCTGTTTCTATTTCTCTCCTAGCTTTAGGCATTATCCCTGTGTTTATTATTATTTTTCTCTCTGTGATTATAGAAAATCATTCTCTTTACAGAAAAAAATTACCTTCATCATTTAACCAGCATTCAGGAGGGCTCAGAATGACAATACTTTAAAATAAAAATCCTTTATTTTCAGTGTACTGCTAGTTAACTACCTGTATTTTCATATGGAGATTGTAGCTCATAATATGATTTGCTATTTGTCTGAATCCTGTATTTCTCCATGGGAACTGCTGACTGCTGAGCCATTGTGAAAATCTGGTCATAAGTAAGGGAGACTCAAAACTTCAGAAGTATTCATGATGTACAACATGGATAATGCCCTTCAATATCTTCATCACTGCTATCTTCATCAATGTTATCAACAGCCAGGTTGACCTCGAAAGAGCATCCAGTCCAACCCCCCTGCCAGAGCAGGATCACCTAGAGCAGGTCACACAGGAACACATCCAGGTGGGTTTTGAATGTCTCTAGAGAAGGAGACTCCACAACCTCTCTGGGCAGCCTGTTCTGGGGCTCTGGCACCCTCACAGGGAAAAAGCTTTTCCTTATGTTCCTCTGGAACCTCCCCTGCTCCAGCTTGCACCTACTGCCCCTTGTACTGTCATTGGACATCACTGAGCAGAGCCTGGCTCTGTCCTCCTGACACTGCCCTGCACATCTTTGTAATCATGAATGAGGTCTCCCCTCAGGCTCCTCTTCTCCAAGCTAAAAGGACCCAGCTGCCTCAGCCTGTCCTCAGCAGGGAGCTGTTCCACTGCCTTCATGATCTTTGTGGCTCTGCACTGGCCTCTCTCAAGCAGTTCCCTGAGGTCCTTCTTGAGCCAAGGGGCCTAGAACTGGACCCAACACTCCAGATGCAGTCTCACCAGGGCAGAGCAGAGGGGCAGAGTTACTAAGGTTGTTAAGTCTCACTAGTCATTTTCTTTGATTAGAAGCTCTGCATGCATCCTTCAGCTCTTAACCTATTTTAAGCATATAAAACCAAACTGAGAACTGCATCAAATGAAGTAATTTGTCTTGTCTTGTTGCTGTACTTTAAAACATCATGCATATATAAAATAACAGCTGCAAATCACACTCTGTTCTCCCAGCTCCCTGTAGTTTACACTGACCTGCATAGGCTTCTAAAATTTATACCAGCCTGTGAATCACTGTGAAGGTTCTGTCCAGAGCCTTCTGAAGGTTCAGAGGAATTTCAAATAGGAAGCCAACTCTTCTTTCTTCAACAGGTTAGGCCCTGGGATTGTTCTAAATAGCTTTTTTACAGGAGAGATTGTTTTCTCAGCAAGAATGCATTTAGCTTTTAGGGATCTAATAATACCTCCAAATTGAGAAATCTCAGTTACAGGCTTTTTTCAGATTTATCTTTTCATCACTGTGGGTCCTGTTTCTCTCCTGGTAGACTTAAAATACTCTCTGTTAAATCTGTAGGTATGAAAAGTTGAAAGACTGAGAGAAATGGAGTCGTTAAAAAAACTGAGAGAACTAGAACTGTGTAGTGTGGAGAAGTGAAGGCTATGAGGAGATGTAATCAACATCTATAACTATCTGAGGGGTGGGTGTCAGGATGAAAGTGCCAGGCTCTTTCTGGTGGTGATAGGACAAGGAGCAATGGGTACAAGCTGAAACACAGGAGGTTCCACCTCAGCATGAGAAGACACTTCTGTATGGTGAGGATGACAGCCCTGGAGCAGGCTGCCCAAAGAAGTTGTGGAGTCTCCTTCTCTGGTCCCTTCCAAGCCAAGCAATTCTATGATACTGCAAAACATGAGCCGTTATCACCACAGGACTTTATGTTTACTGTAACTCAAGTTCTCAAGCTAGTATGCCATGTCATTTTTTTCAAACTGTCTGACTGCTCTCAGGATGCAGAACAACTTTGACTTAGCTGTGCTATTTCAGAAGGCTGCACAGCAGTACTCTGTCAGCTGCAAAGCAAATGACTCAGCTGTCCTGGAGACTAAACTCCGGTGTCCCCCTAGAATAACTTTAAGCTTTAGTGACAGAGTGACTTCCAGGAGCTCTGGGGTGATGCTGTGTATGTTTGTAAATAGACCTTGTGCTTCAGTTTCCACAGCTATTACTCACATACCCTTCAGGAGCAACTTCCTGACTATTGAAGGCTTACTGTGAATTGAAATGCTTTTTAATAGGCTTGGAGGAATTAGAACTCAAAAAACATTCCTGAAGATAAAAACAACATGCATAAAAACTGAATTCTGATTAGGAATGTCACCTGCCATGCTTCAAAACACAGAATCACAGAACATTAGGGGCTGGAAGGGACCTGGAAAGATCATCCAGTACAACCCCCCTGCCAGAGCAGGATCACCTAGAGTAGGTCACAAAGGAACACATCCAGGTGGATTTTGAATGTCTCCAGAGAAGGAGACTCCACAACCTCTCTCGGCAGCCTGTTCCAGGGCTCTGTCACCCTCACAGGGAAAATGTGTTTCCTTCTGTTCACATGGGACCTCTGCTCCAGCTTGCACCCGTTGCCCCTTGTCATATCATTGGACATCACTGAGCAGAGCCTGGATCCATCCTCCTGACACTGCCCTGCACATCTTTATAAGCATGACTGAGGGCACCCCTCAGGCTTCTCCAAGCTAAAAGGACCCAGCAGCCTCAGCCTTTCCTCATAAGGGAGATGTTCCACTGCCTTCAAGCATCTTTGTGATGTCACCATTGGGGGGCTTGTGTTATACAGCTATATGGGCTAAAATCTAAAGCATTAACTGCTCCAAGTGGACCATGAGAGGCAGAAAGGTTTGTGATGCTGACTTGAGTATCTGTTAAACACATTGGGCAAATTGTTTAATTGCACTCTCTCAGTCCTTTATCTGTCCATTAATATTATATTGCTCTCATTGTTCATTTTTCTTTCTATGGACACTCAGGATTCTGGAATGCTGCCTGTTTGTCTGCTTGGAGAGTGATTACTGGCTTAATCTATGATCTTGTGACTTGTGAAACTTCACTGCTAGAGAAAATTCTACTCCTGTCTTTTCTAAGAGAGATGCAGAACAGACTTCCTGTCTGAGGAGAGCAGGGTCACAGAATAGCAGAGGTTGGAAGGTTGTCTTTCCTCATCTTTTTCTTAGTCTCCAGACACCTGCCAGTTCCACACTCTTTGAAATCAGTGAACAAGAGACATTAGGGAGGCCAGTGGAACTCAGCAGTGCTCCCTGCTCTTCCTTGTTTAGAGTATCAGGTGAATGAAATGAGGCATGGTCAGTTATGGTAGTGCTATGTGAATGGGTCAAGGAAGGTGCAACCACCAGAATCTGAGAGATTCCTGTTTGGGAAACCACTCAGAGCTGGGTACTATGTAATGAATGAGAGGAGAAAGAATAGATTGAGCTGTACAGATGTTCTAAAAAAGCAAAGAAACCAACCCTGCCATCTGGAAACATCTGTTTGCTACATGAAACAGAGCTCCCTTGTAAAATGTAGGTGTGATGATGTAAACAAAGAAGGAATTCTAATAATGGATATAGAAGAGGTCAGAATCAAAGTTGTGCAGTCTGACTGACATTTGGGAATAGCTTGCTGGTGAGTTCTAAGTGGCAAAATTAATATAGCATTTTAACTTAGATTTTTATAGTCTGATTCCTCTAAAGGGGTGATTCTGTTGTATGCATCTCCTGTAGGCAAAACTCAGTAGCTGTTTCTATCACATTTCAGCACAAATGACTTTTCTACACTACTCACAGAGGTCCTCCTGCTCTGCATGTCAGTTCCCTGCCTGTGTGGAAAGGGGGGAATTCTAAAACTGACAATTGAACAAGAAGGGCTTCCTGTGGAGGCTGGGATGAGTGTAGTAAATAACATATTAGCACTAACTGCAACTGTATTATTGAGAAGAGTTTGATTTACTTTTTGTCACGTTGGGGTCAGGCAACTAATGTGATTTACAAATTGTTCTGTGACAAACGCTCTCAGATCAGAGACACTTGATTTTATTCCCTGCTGGTTTTCCTTAGCTATCATTTTCCTGGTAGATAAGTGGGTTTTTTTGTCATGCTAAACTGGACTTTGACAAATGTTACCAACTGTATCTTATTTCTGGAGTTACTAGATTGATCCTCAGCCCTTGGACTAAATAAAATCAGAGAATCATAGATTTGTCAGGGTTGGAAGGGACCTCAAGGATCATTCAGTTTCAACCCCCCTGCCATGGGCAGGGACACCTCACACTACATCAGATTGCTCAGAGCCACATCCAGCCTGGCTGCAAACACCTCCAGGGATGAGGCTTCCACCACCTCCCTGCGCAGCCTGTTCCAGTGTCTCACCACTCTCATGGGGAAAAGCTTCTTCCTACCATCCAATCTGAATCTACCCATTTGTGGTTTTGTTCCATTCCCCCTAATCCTATCACTACCTGACACTCCCCAGCTTTCTGGTAGTCCCCTTCAGATACTGGAAGGCCACAATAAGGCTCTCCTTGGAGCCTTCTCTTCTCCAGACTCAACAGCCCCAACTCTCTCAGTCTGTCCTCATATCAGAGGAGCTCCAGCCCTCTGCTCACCTTTGTGGCCCTTCTCTGGACAAGTTCCAGCACCTCCAGATCTTTCCTATAATAGGGGCTCCAGAACTGGATGCAGTACTCAGGTGGGTTCTCAGCAGAGTGGAGTAGAGGGGGAGAATCACCTTCCTCAACCTGCTGGCCACACTTCTCTCGATGCAGGCTAAGATCTGGTTGGCTTTCTGGGCTGCAAGTGCTCACTGCTGGCTCATGTTGAACTTCTCATCCAGCAGCACCCCTAAGTCCTTTTCTTCAGGGCTGCTCTCAAGCCAGTCCCTGCCCAGCCTATATTGGTGCTTGGGATTGCCTTGACCCAGCTGCAGGACCTTGCATTTGGTCTTGTTGAACCTCATGAGGTTGTCCTGGGCTCACCTCTCCAGCCTGTCAAGGTCCTTCTGGATGGATCCCTTCCCTCCAGCATGTGTGCGTAAGTGCATAAAGTTAAAGGGAGAAATTTATAATAAGACATTTATTTGGGACTGAGTTCTCCAGAGGTAATAGCAGCAGTCTTCTTCTACTGGGATGGAAAGGTTTTGATTATTCCTTAGCCGGATGGCTTACTAAACATTTGCCTAAAAATCTTCTTTCTGGGCCTTTTCCTCATGTGAAGGAATCTGTCAGATCTTATTCTGTGTTTGAGGAGATGCCTGAATCATCTCAGTCATGTCTGTCTGCGGCTCACATTGTGTGAAGTTCCAGCTTTCTTCTAACAACAACAAATCTGCAAGGTTAGTTATTGCCTAAATTCTGGAAATACAGCAATAAATTGAATTCTATAAAAGAAATGTGGACATTAGGTAAAGACTGGATGATGGTGAGTTTTCTGTGGTTAACAAACATACATTCTCTCAACTTCATTCTTTAAAAGCTTGAGAAACTAAGGGGGGGAGGAGGGGGAAGGAAAGTAAATCCTGTACTGAAATGTATTGCTTGGTTGCTTCCCATAATTTTTCAGCAAATTTCAGAAAAATTAAAATATAAGAGGTGCCTACAAGTAAAAACTTCAACATTGTTAACCCCTCTCAGGAAATATCCCTTTACACACTAAGAAGTTTAAGTATAGCCATTGGAAAGCATTATCAAGCAAGCATCAGCATTCCTGAAAAAAACAAAACTCTTCTAACCTCAAAGTTAAGGAACAAAGCATTGCAAAAATTTGTTAATGTTGATTCTTTTTTGTCATACTTTTGGAATGGGGTTAGTTGTTAGAACCCTTCTACCTCTGCAGTGCAGTATAATGCAAGTCATCCTTTTGCCAGTAGTCATTGAGCGATTACAGTACAGTATCACAGTGCATGAGAGGTTGGAAGGAACTTCCAGAGATCATCCAGTCCTGCCAAAGCAGGATCACCCAGGATAATCTGCACAGGAATGCATCCAGGCAGGTTTTGAATGTGTCCAGAGAAGGAGACTCCATAACCTCTCTGAGCAGTCTGTTCCAATGTTCTGTCACCCTCACTGTAAAGAAGTTCTTCCTCATGTTGAGGTGGAAGTCAAAGAGGTTGTGGAGTCTCCTTCTCTGGACACTTTCAAGCCCTATCTGGATGCATTCCTATGTGACCTGCACTAGATTCTATGGTCCTGCTCTGGTAGGAGGGTTGGACTCAATGATCTTCGGAGGTCCCTTCCAGCCCTTAACATCCTGTGATCATGACTTCCATCATAATCAAGTTCTGCATCCAAATTACTTCCCCAGTCTCATGCTGGTCTCCATGAAAGTACTGTTTCCTACATGGAATAGACTTTATCTGCATGATAGGAAGTTTCATTCTCCTCAAAGACAGAAGGGTTTAATCCTCACCTACAAAAACTATGGTTTTATCCACAGGCTATTGAGAGTCAGGAAAATTTCAGCTAAGTAGTGAAAATGTCATTAAAAAGGTACATTTGAGTAACTTAGAATGGGACTGTTTCAAATATACCTTTTGAAGTAGTGCAGACAAACTATAACATCTTAAAATGAATCAGATGTCTTTTTGCAACGTGAAGATGCATCATAGAATCATAAAATCATAGAATGGGCTGGGGTGGAAGGGACCTCCAAAGGTCAGCTAGTCCAACCCTCTCTGCAGTCAGGAGGGACATCCTCAACTTGATCAGGTTGCCCAGAGCCATGGCAAGTCTCACCTTGAATATCTCTGGGGATGGTGCCCCAACCACTTCCCTGGGCAGCCTGTTCAGTGTTCCACCACCTTCATGGTATATAACTTGTTCCTAACATCCAATCCAAATCTCCTCTTCTCTAGTTTGAAGTTATTGCCCCTCTGGTCACTGCAGGCCTTTGCAAACAGTCTCTCTCCATCCTTCTTGTAGTCCCCCTTCGGGTACTGGAAGGCTGCTATTAGGTCTCTCTTCACCAGGCTGAACACCTCCAGCTCCCTCAGCCTGTCCTTGTACCAGGGGTGCTCCAACCCCTTGATCATTTTGTGTCCTACTTCTGTTACAGCAGTGTGCATACCTGCATGGAATTCAACTGGAGATCATGAAAGTTGATAAATATTGGAGCCTGAATGACTGAATTCAGTGTGGCTGTGTGGTGTTACTTGTAGCACCAGTACTAAATGACCTGCTCCTTCTAAAATGTCTGGGTTTATAGATGGTACATCCTTTGAGTAACAAGCTCCTTTACCTTGACACTTTTCATGTCTTAAATGCTTTTAATCACATGCTGCTTACATTACATTGATTACCTGAAAGGCTGGTGAGGCTTTAGTGATCCCTGTTTTGTCATGCAAGAACTTAGCAGAACCCATCAGGTGATGTTATTCAGTGTGACAGTTACTCAGCTTATACTTCAGGGAAGATATCAAAGCTAATATCTAGTTTGTAGTCTAAGTAATCTTTCATGATTACCAGTTAGAATGATTTGGAACTGCTATCACCCCAGTGGCTCCACGACATTCAGCTTTCAAAAGGTTTTATATTTCCTTTTCTTTTTTTTTTTAAGTCTTTTAATAAGTCTTCAATTGCTGTTGCTAGAACAATAAATGTGAATATTTTTTGCTTCTCAGCCTTACATCTATAATAAAGGCTAAAATACAGCAGCTCACATGCATAGCAGAGAAATTGTCCTCTGGTATTCTTTCTCTGGAAGGGAATGAAGGAGAAGATTGTCATGAGTGCAGATTTATTGGATGTTTATGTGAGATCTGTGTGGTTATGTTAGTGTAGAGTGCTAGGCTCTTCTTGCAATCACTTTAAAGCCAGGGAAGTGACTGCTGGATTGACAGGATGAAAGTAGAAGTAATAAAAGAGGGGAAAAGAAGACACCTTGAATTTACAGTTGAGGTGTTTAAAACTTCCTTATACTTCCTCCAGGTCATACAAATATAGAGGGAGTGTGGCTGACCTGACAACTCCATATTTTTTGATCAATTGCTACTTAGCCTTCAGCAGAACACTTCCAGCCCCTCCTGACTTAATCCTCATTTGCGACACTTCTGCTTAGCTTCATCTCTCTGATTCTCAGGGAGAATGAGATATTATTATTTGGCTATAAATAATTATAGATATGCCTATGGCACTTCATGAACAAAGCAAACCAAATTTCTTCTTTCATGTCTACCCTCTGTGGTTAAAGATACTTGTACACAAAGTCATCCATGACAACGTTCGAAAGATTCTCTGTCGGCTTCGCTAGAACTGGATTTTGCAGTAAGCAGAAGCGTTGCAGGAGATCCTTAATGAGAAAAGTAAAGAATGCTGACCTGTGTCTTTTGCTGGGAATTCTTTCTGTCATTTTCCCACTATTATCATCCGTTGCTCAATTCCAGTGGATTGATAAACACGTGCAGAAATATGCAAGAGCCACAAACACTTTTCCCTCTGTGACTTGTGAGTGTGTCTGACTAAACGTTTGGGTGAAGTGGCAGCACCATCCCAGCCATTTCAGCTGCCATCACTGTCAGTCCCAATGAAACTGAATGGCTGCAATCCTGAGATATTTTTAGGAAGCATGCTTTAGACTGACAGGACCTCTGAGGGCAATGAATTCTAGGACATAGGGAGGAACGTGCAAGAACAATACTTTCCACTTTCAATTACACGTCTCGATGTCTGATTACAAACTTGCAGCAGTTTCAGTGCTGACATCTGCTTTGTGTCATAGCAGGGAAGTAGTAGAGATTTTAATTCATTTTGTTTTTTGCAGATTTCCCCTGTATTTTAGTGGTATTTACACTTTACAGAACCAAAGCAAGAAAAATTTTACATTACCTTGCATGCCTCATATATTGCAGGACCAGTTATGCATCTAGAGGAGAGTTATAAACTATGGTTGCAAACTAGGTTGCAAACAAATTTTGCCTCAGGCATGAACCATAAATTAAAGTAATAATCATCCCTGTAAGAGACAACTTTTCTCCCCAGTTCTTTGGAAATAAAAAAGAAAGTAGGTCAGAGAAATTTAGGATATTTTAGAGTACGTACGATATTGTATTGTTTGCCAGCACCTAATTTACAATTACAGAGCTGCATGAATATTGAAATGATTCAGCTTCCCATTATAAATGTATGTGGCAGTTTGGTTGTTGATCAGTTTATGAAGTTAATGCAAATGAAACTGTCTTCCTGTCAGCATTTGAAATCTATAATGCAGTCATGTTGTATATTCAGGGACAGGCCATTGACAGTCAATTAACAAGTTTGATTGGTATGTCAACTCATTCTTTTGAATTGTTAATAGTATGTTAATAGCATTCATTTCTTTGTGCAGTCCCATTTGCAGCTTCACAGTTACAGCTATTTTTTATGATTCTGAGTAACCTAAAATAGTGCCTTAATAATAGATTATTAAACACCTGTCTGGTGTAGCTTAGGGAGGTTTTTCTAGACTGGGAGTTTGCAGTGGATCCCTTTGATATTCAAATCAACAAATGATAGCCTTTTTATTCAAAACGTAAGTTCTTTTGATGGTTAGCTTGTTAAGAAATATTCAGCTCCAGTCTGACCTGATCTGGTTTCCCATGGAAAAGATCTGATGCCGTTTGAAGGTTCATAAATGGAATGCCAATGACAATTTGTTGTTGACGTTTTGCTGCCTCAGCCTTCAGATGCTGCCGGTTGATGTGCCGCTTTAGCTTCACCAAATAATGCTTGCAGGTAAATGATCTTCTGATTGATCAGAGAGTTTCAAAGCAAAGAGTTCTCTTCTGTGGTCTGCAGTCGTGGTTTTCAGGCTTGGAGGGGTACTTTAAAAGATGCATCAAAGTTGACAGATGAATCTCGAGGCAAGGGATGATGGGAGACAGCAGGATTCTGGGAATATTTTTTAGAGAATAACATATTAGGGAGAGTTTTGAAGACCTTCAAAGGTCTATCAAACCAGCTCCCTATAGCAGATTTATTCCTCCTTTAAAAAAAAAAAAATAGAATTGGATACACTGCTTAACTCTCCATTTCCTGTGCTGGGAAGGTGTTGATCTGCTTTATTGTTCTGTGGTGGTGTTTTAAAGGCCTTATTTAGTCTGAATTTCACCATTACCTCCTCCTGCATTCAGAGGCTAGTCCTGGAAGGTACAGTTTCTGCTTCCACTAAATGTTGGAAAATCAAAGGATTGCATCACTTACAAAAGCACAGTGTACAATGAATAACATTCCTTTAGGTAAACTTATCCGAGCCACCATCAGTTAGCTTTACAAACAAGAAATAAAAATATCACAATGACTGCTTCACAGAATCACAGAAACATTCAGCTTGGAAAAGCCCCTCATGATCACCAAGTCCAACCCAGAGCCCTCCTCTACAAGGATCAACCCTAAACCATAGCCCCAAACACCACATCCAAACCACCTTGAAACACAGCCAGGCTTGGGGACTCAACCACCTCCCTGGGAGCACATTCCAATGCCTGACCACTCCTGCTGGGAAAAATTTTTTCATAATGTCCAGTCTAAACCTACCCAGTCACAGCTTGAGGCCTTTCTCTCTTGTTCTATCACTAATTACCAGTGAGAAGAGACCAGCAGCAGCCTCTTGGAGTCACTTGGATATTCACAAGTCCATGGGACCTGATGGGATTCATCCTAGGGTGCTGAAAGAGCTGGCAGATGAGCTGGCCAAGCCTCTCTCCATCATTTTCCACCAGTCCTGGCTCACTGGAGAGGTCCCAGAAGACTGGAAACTGGCCAATGTGACGCCCATCCACAAGAAGGGACGACAGAAGAACCTGGGAACTACAGGCCTGTCAGCCTGACCTCAGTGCCAGGGAAAATCATGGAGCAGATTGTCTTGGGGGCAATCACTGCGCACCTGAAGGATGGCCAAGGAATCAGGCCCAGCCAACATGGATTTAGGAAGGGCAGGTCCTGCCTCACCAACCTGATCTCCTTCTATGATCAGGTGACCAGCCTGGTGGACGTGGGAAAGGCTGTGGATGTAGTCTACCTGGACTTCAGCAAGGCCTTTGACACCGTCCCCCACAGCAAACTCCTGGCCAAGCTGTCAGCTTGTGGCTTGGACAGCAGCACTCTGCGCTGGGTTAGGAACTGGCTGGAGGGCCGAGCCCAGAGAGTGGTGGTGAATGGTGCCACATCCAGCTGGCAGCCTGTCACTAGTGGTGTCCCCCAGGCATCAGTGCTGGGCCCCATCCTGTTCAATATCTTTATTGATGATCTGGATGAGGGGATTGAGTCCATCATCAGTAAATTTGCAGATGACACCAAGCTGGGAGCAGGTGTTGATCTGTTAGAAGGTAGAAGGGCTCTGCAGAGGGACCTTGACAGGCTGGACAGATGGGCAGAGTCCAACAGGATGGCATTCAACAAATCCAAGTGCCAGGTGCTGCACTTTGGCCACAACAACCCCATGCAGAGCTACAGGCTGGGGTCAGAGTGGCTGGAGAGCAGCCAGGTGGAAAGGGACCTGGGGGTACTGGTTGACAGCAGCTGAACATGAGCCAGCAGTGTGCCCAGGTGGCCAAGAGAGCCAATGGCATCCTGGCCTGCATCAGGCATAGTTTGGCCAGCAGGAGCAGGGAGGTCATTGTACCCCTGTACACAGCACTGGTTAGGCCACACCTTGAGTACTGTGTCCAGTTCTGGGCCCCTCAGTTTAGGAAAGATGTTGAATTGCTGGAGCATGTCCAGAGAAGGGCAACGAGGCTGGGGAGAGGCCTTGAGCACAAGCCCTGTGAGGAGAGGCTGAGGGAGCTGGGGCTGTTTAGCCTGGAGAAGAGGAGGCTCAGGGCAGACCTCATTGCTGTCTACAACTACCTGAAGGGAGGTTGTAGCCAGGTGGGGTTGGTCTCTTCTCCCAGGCAACCAGCAGCAGAACAAGAGGACACAGTCTCAAGCTGCGCCAGGGGAGGTTTAGGCTGGAGGTGAGGAGAAAGTTCTTCACAGAGAGAGTGGTTGGCCATTGGAATGTGCTGCCCAGGGAGGTGGTGGAGTCACCATCCCTGGAGGTGTTCAAGAGGGGATTGGACGTGGCACTTGGTGCCATGGTTTAGATAGGCATGAGGTGTAGGGTGACAGGTTGGACTCGATGATCTTTGAGGTCTCTTCCAACCTTCTTGATTCTTGATTCTTGATTCTTGATTCTCTCCACAATGTCCTTGCAGGCAGTTGTAGAGAGCAATGAGGTCTCCCTCAGCCTACTCTGTTTCACACTAACCATCCCCAGCTCCTTCAGTTGCTCTTCATCAGATTTCTTCTCCAGGCCCTTCACAGCTTCCTTGCCCTCCTCTGCACTGCCTCCAGCACCTCCACATCTCTCTTGTCCTGAGGTGCCCAAAACTGGACACAACATTCATGGTGTGTCCTCCCCAGAGCTGAGTCCCAGGGGACAACCCCTCCCTGCTGCTGCTGGACACAGCATTGCTGATCCCACCCAGGATGCCTTTGGCTTTCTTGGCCACCTGGGCACACTGCTGGCTCCTATTCAGTTGCTCATTTCCTCCACCTTTCTCCCTATCACATGCATTACCCTTTCATACTTTTCTTCATTCCTTTCATGATTCTAACATAACTATTATTCTGAAGAATTAGGCTAGCTATTAGAAGTTCAAAACATACATGAGAGAAATAGTTCATTTCTCTTGGTTTGAGCATTTAATAATTCACAATCAGCATGTGATATTTTTTTCCGAAAAAAAAAAAAAATCTAAATTTATTTTGTTGAAGAGCTCTAAGATTTAACTCCTTCAGGCCTGAATGGCTGAAGCTGAGTGCTGTGAACAGTCATATTGCAAAGACAAACTCTGGAGTTGCACATTGAATTGATGTGTATTAGCTAGACTTCATTGGACTCCATAAGAAATAACTTCTGCTGCTTGAGTTCAGGATGAACATCTGTAACAGCAAAAAAAATCTTCTCACAAACCCTTTAAACCATTATTTAAAGCCAGTAGATGAACAGTCAAGTCATGGAACTTCAATCTTGTGTGTAAATAGATTGTAAAATTTCTAGGAGACAATTTCCATCATTGGAAATTTTGGCATTTTGGGATACTTTTCAAACACTCTGCACTTCAGCTAAGATAATTATCAGCTAATAATTATCAGCTAATAATTATCAGCACAATTATCAGCTAAGATAATTAGAAGCTCTTTCTGTTGGGCTGGTCAAACCAAATATCAGACATTTATATTATCATACATAGTCATATTTGTAGTTGAAGGAGCTATAATTTTCCTAAGCTCAAAAAAAAAAAAAAAAATAGGCATTTAAACTGTTCTCAGCATGATTTGTAGACTTTGATAGAGCCTCTCTGTTTGAAGATGTACTCTGTTATTTATAAAATTCAAGTACAAGGTTCAAACTTTTTCTGATAGTAATGTCACTGATACTATTTCTAATTTGTCCTTTTTGTGCTCAATTAGGTTTTAACCATTAAAAAGCTGGTGAGGGACTTTTTAGGGTGTCAGGTAGGGATAGGCAATGGAGCAAAACTAGAAATGGGTAGATTCAGATTGGATGTTAGGAAGAAATTCTTCCCCATGAGGCTGGTGAGACACTGGCACAGGTTGCCCAGGGTTGAGGCCCCATCCCTGGAGGTTTTTGCAGCCAGGCTGGATGTGGCTGTGAGCAACCTGCTGTAGTGTGAGGTGTCCCTGCCCATGGCAGGGGGTTGGAACTGGATGATCCTTGAGGTACCTCCCAACCCTGACAATTCTATGATTCTCTGATTCATTATACTTCAAAGGAACTTCTTGATAATATTGTGTGTTCACATGAGGCTTCCATGAGTATTTTTATTTTCAAAACTATAATTGAACCTACCTTCCCCACATGGTTTCCATTTTGTCATCTCACTTCTTTTTTAACTAGCCTAAATATTTCACAAAAATTGTGTTCCTACAGGATCATTGCTCCAGATGTTCTGCAGTATAAGTCTTATTCTATGTTAAATATCTTTCATATTACAAAATTCTTAGCAATTTAAAAAAATCTAGAAGGTAACAATGACCAGCTCATAGCACTTTGAAATACTTGGAATGTCAGTAGGTAAAATTCATAATTGAGAATGTATCCATTTTGATTTAACATTCATTGTAAAGCTTTTTCATATCCTTACTCATTTTTTTTTCTTTTTGTCAGGGAGAGGCTCTTGCCATCCTATGTTGACTTCTAGCATGCTGTTTAAAAGAATCTTCAGTGTCTTAATCCAAGTACATGGGTTCATTTAAACAAATGAGAGCAGTTCCAGAAGACAGTGAGAGATGTGTAGTGATAGGATGAGGGGCAAGGGTTTAAAATTAGAGGAGAGGAGATTTAGATTGGATGTTAGGAACAAGTTCTGCACCATGAGGGTGGTGGGACACTGGAACAGGTTTCCCAGGGAGGTAGTTGAGGCTCCATCCCTGGAGATATTAAAGGTCAAGCTCGACAAGGCTCTGAACGACCTGATCTAGTGGAGGATGCCCCTGCTAACTTCTGGGGGGTTGGACTAGGTGATCTTTGGAGGTCCTTTCCAACCCAAAACCATTCTATGATTCTGTGATTCTATATCAGTGCAACTAGACAGACATATACAGTTTAGTGCACCACCCTCATGTGCAGAACTTGTTCCCAACATCCAATCTACATCTTCTCACCTCTAATTCCAAACCATTGTCCCTCATCCTTTCACTGCAGGTCTTTGCAAAAAGTCCCTCTGCAGCCACCTTGTAGCCCCCTTCAGGTACTGGCAGGCTGCTATTAGGTTTGCCTTGGAGCCCTCTCTTCTCCAGGCTGAACACCCCCAGCTCCCTCAGCCCCCTGATCATTTCCTCTGGGAAATGGTGGCTATGTTGATTTCTGCACTAAACAATCTTTAATGTACATGAAAGTTTTTTTACTGTTCATTGCTCTTTAGGTAATCAGAGATACTAGTAAAATCCATGTGAGAGTGGCGAAGTAAAGTACAAGGCCACCTTATGTGAATAGAATGAGAGTTGTGACATTTAACTCAGAAATGCTCTTATTAGTTATCTATTTTCAGTTAAATCATTCTTAGTTTTATGGAACTGCAGCTTTCTAAGCTCCCAGTTATCACAAACTAGCATCTTAAAGTAGCCAGTGATATGCATGCAAAGCAAATTTTGAGGAAGAGTATTAAGCCAAGTGGTGGCTGGGAACTAAATCTTTTCTGTAAGAATAGAATGTCACGGTGTGAATGTGTTTCATACACTGTGAATTACTGTTGTGTGATGAACAGCTTTCACCTTTCAATACTGAGTATTTTCTCTGCCTAGCTGTCCCTTTTCTGTTTACAAACACACTAACCCCTTCGACAGCTGGCATGAAGAAGGATTGGAAAGACAGGTAGGAATGGGGAAAAAATGCACAAGTCACTCTTCCTAGGCTTTTGTGACTGCAATCTTGATTCTCTTTGGAGAATCATTGCTTTCCAGAACAGTATCCAGCCTTAAGCAGTAGCCACTCTAGTTGTTCTTAGAAACTTCAACCTAGATACTTCTCTACCTTCTTGGTCTGCTTTATGACTGCAGCAACACTTTAATTAGTGATTTAATTTACTGTAACTGGACATTGTCAGTAGAAATTTCAGCTCATGTGGAAAAGATACCATGAGACATTGGGGACAGAGTAGCTGGAGAGTGGCCAGGATGAGAGGGACCTCGGGGTGCTGGTTGACAGCAGCTGAACATAAGCCAGTATGCACAGGTGGCCAAGAAGGCCAATGGCATCCTGGCCTGCATCAGGAACAGTGTGGCCAGCAGGAGCAGGGAAGTCATTCTGCCCTGTGCTCAGCACTGTTCAGGCCATACCTTGAGTACTGTGTCCAGTTCTGGGGCCCTCAGTTTAAGAAAGATTTTGAGATGCTGGAATATGTCCAGAGAAGGGCAACAAAGCTGGTGAGGGGTCTGGAGCACAGCCCTGTGAGGAGAGGCTGAGGGAGCTGGGGGTGTTTAGCCTGGAGAAGAGGAGGCTCAGGGGAGACCTCATTGCTGTCTACAACTACCTGAAGGGAGGTTGTAGCCAGGTGGGGGTTGGTCTCTTCTCCCAGGCAACCAGTGACCAGAACAAGAGGACACAGTCTCAAGATGCACCAGGGGAAGTTTGGGCTGGGTGTTAGGAAGAAGTTCTTCCCAGAAAGAGAGATTGGCCATGGGAATGTGCTGCTCAGGGATGTGGTGGTGTAGACATCCCTGGAAGTGTTTAAAACAAGACTGGATGAGGCACTTAGTGCCATGGTTTAGTTGATTAGATGGTGTTGGGTGATAGGTTGGACTAGATGATCTCAAAGGTCTTTTCCAACCTGGTTAATTCTGTGATTCTGTGAGATCACTTTGTTAGTGGATTGTATGCTTATGTATAAAAGGAGAGCCTAAGTCTATAATACAAACACACATAGGTATATAAAGACACCAATTTATGTTTTTTCTTTATCTTCCCATAGATACTGGCTGTAAACAATTACCTTACAAACTCTCTCTCTCTCTTGTTGCATGTGCTTTCTAGTCCCCTAAAACTGTAAGCATAAATAGAGACAAATGTGAAAATCAAGGAGGGAGGAATGTCATGTGAACATGCTAGCTATATCTTCTTTTTTAATACATAACTGGCAAAGAAAGCATGCTGTTATTTTATAAAGCTATCCTCACCAGAACAAATTTAGGGTAACAATCATAAATGAACTGTGTGGGAACCCCAAGTGGATACTTCTGTAACCTCATGTAAGGTTAGACATTTTTCATTTAACAGTAGGTGAAATCAAAGGTATTTTTATTTCTTTACCCTATCAGATTAGAATGCTTTTCATCCTCTGAGGGAAGCTATACTAGCCTGTAAACTGAAAATCCATGTTGGAAGAAACTCCTGGCCCAAACTAAAAGTGCTTCATCAGCCCAGAATAATCATCTGAAAGTTTGATACCACCTGATCTTTTACAGCATTTATTTTGAAGAATGGAAATGTTACCTTTCCTAAGGGTATGGAACCAGTTTCTGATGTTTTAGGAAATCGCAGACAACATCTAGGTGGAAGAGACCTCAGAGATCATCGAGTCCAACCTTTGACCCAGCACTGAAGGGTCAACATTAAACCATGTCCCTAAGCACCAGCTCCACAGGCTGCTTAAACACCTCCCAGGATGGTGACTCTACCACTGCCCTGGGCAGATCATTCCAATGTTTGAGAACCCTCTCTGTGAAGAAATATTTCCTAACATCCAGCCTGAACCTCCCCTGGTGCATCTTGAAACCATTTCCTCTGGTCCTATCTCTTGATACCAAGGAGAAGAGGCTGTCCCCTCCTCGCTCCAACCTCCCTTCAAGTAGAGTGATGAGGTCTCCCCTCAGCCTCCTCTTCTCCAGACTGAACAAGTCCAGCTCCCTGAGGAGCTCTTCATCTGTTTCATTAGCCTAGGATAGGTGTTACTAACCCTGGAACAGGTATTTGGTAGATCTGATGAATCAGACCTGAGAACACAGACTCCTATAATGAACTTGCTTCTAGTGAAGAGCAGTTGTGGTTTCATCTAAACTGTTCAGCACTTCTGCAGTCAAATTTTCTCCCTTGTATGAATTTGTGTATTTCAAAATATTGTTGCCATATGTTTTGGCAGGAGTTTTCATTTCTCCTATGCAAAGTCTCTCTCTTCCTTTTTTTTTTTCTCTTTCTTCCTTTCTTCCTTTCTTTCTTCCTTTCTTTCTTTCTTTCTTTCTTTCTTTCTTTCTTTCTTTCTTTCTTTCTTTCTTTCTTTCTTTCTTTCTTTCTTTCTTTCTTTCTTTCTTTCTTTCTTTCTTTCTTTCTTTCTTTCTTTCTTTCTTTCTTTCTCTCTTTCTCTCTTTCTTTCTTTCTTTCTTTCTTTCTTTCTTTCTTTCTTTCTTTCTTTCTTTCTTTCTTTCTTTCTTTCTTTCTTTCTTTCTTTCTTTCTTTCTTTCTTTCTTTCTTTCCTTCTTTCTTTCTTTCCTTCTCTCTTTCTTTCCTTCTTTCTTTCTTTTTTCATGCCTTTATTTCAACCCAGTCTGTGTTCATTTTTATTATTTCTGCTGGTGAACATTCTAATTTAGTACCCTCTGTGGGTTTCATTACCATGCTGTTAATCCCTTCTTTCATTGACTTAATGAAGATGTTAAACAAAATCAGGCCTAATACCAATCCCTACGGCACCCCACTTCAGCACCCTGGCATTTTCAGTACTCTCTCCTCACAGACTATCAGCTGGTTATCAGCATTTATAATTACTGGAGTTAAAAATAATTCCCAAATGACCCTGTATCAGATATTTTAGGAATGCACATGAATTACAACCATTATCCTCCTTTATTTGGGCATACAGAATTGATTTTCAACCCACAATCGACTGTAGTGGACATAATATGCAGTATCCATTGGATATGCAGTAATCCTTGCTCAGTAACCCATCTTCATTTGCACTTTATACTTTGAGATATCCATCTGTATACCTTGAGATATCCATCTTTATACTTTGAGATATCCATCTCTTCCACTTTTGCTTTTCTGTTCCCTGCTTCTGCCTTTATTTTTTGTGGTAAACACTGATTTGATGAAGTCTCTCATTCCTCATCCCGACCCCAAGTGTTGTAGAATAGACCAAGCTTAGTTCTTTTCTGTCATTGGTGTTGTTTGGCATCTTTATTTGGAGTGATATGAATAAGGAATGAGTAAATGATAATTAGTTTAGAGGTTTTACTCCATCTTTTAGATAAGGTGTGCTCAAAAAGCTGAATGCTCAGAAGTTTTTTACAGTTGGCAGATTTTGCTAATGTGGTTGTGTGAGAACTTGTGATTTTTTGTGTGTTGTTTTTTTTTTTTTTCCCAAAAGCTTGAGAGGAAATAGAAGGCTTTACAAAAGGTGGCAGATTAATAGTCTTGAAGACTAGAATTCCACTGTCCCAAGGAAGAAATGCATCAAGAATGGATGCTCCTGGTAACACATAGTCTCACAGTATATCAGAGGCTGGAAGGGACCTCAAGAGATCATCAGGTCCAACCCCCCTGCCAAAGCAGGATCACTTAGGGTAGTCTGACCAGGAATGCATCCAGGTGGGTTTGGATGTAGCTTGATGATTTTCAAGTGGGGAGTCTGTGCTTTTTCTAATGAGAACAAAACCAAACATCTTTTACAATGTCAGGAGAGAGCTGCAGCCCATGGGTTACTGAGTTGTGCGTGGAAGAGAGAGGGGCTGGGAGCACTGTGAAATGTGATTGAGCAAGGCAAGAACAAGTTGTCCAGGGAGGTTGTGGATGGCCCTTCCCTGGGGGTGTTCAGGGCCAGGTTGGGTGGGGCCTTGAGCATCTGGGTGTAGTGAGGTGTGTCCCTGCCCATGGCAGGGGAGGTTGGAACTGGATGATCTTTAAGGTCCCTTGCAGCCCAAAACATTCTATGAATTTATGAATCTGACTCATACATCCATGTATTAACTGTTAGGTTGAAGTGTATTGCCACACTCTGTTTCTGTACTGTAGACAAATCCCTGTCAACAACTACCTTGAGACTGGAATGTTTGATGCATTTGTGGCAAATGATGGCAATGAACAGTACCTGTTGGAAGAAACTACCTGAGAAAAAAGTGTTCCCTTGCCCATGAAATCTTACTCACTTCACCATTCAGTGAATCTGTGGGGAGAGTTTATCCTTTATGTCATCAAGTCTTTGAACTGCCTGCTCTGACTTTCCATGAAGGAGCAGTATGTATGTACCCTGTGTGCCAATAAGGACATTGGCCCAAATATGCAAGTAAAGAATATTTTGCCTCCATTTTCTTTTATTTCCACTCTCTATATTGGAGATTCCAAGTGGAACAAAAATGAAAGTCCTGGATAAGAGCAGACAAGCTGTCATGCCCACGTGGATGTATTAGAGGGCAAACCTTTTTCGTTCACCTTATTGGAATCTTTCCTAAATGTTTGTAATTACAAATGCCAACTTTAAAATCTAGGTTTGGTTTTGGTTTGGGTCTCATATTCCCTTGGAATGTGAACAGCAACTTTTGTGGTGGTTTTCGGTGCCTTTTTTTTGGTGAAAATTTCGGTTTCTGAATCTTTGTTTTCTGTGAATCAAAATCATCGAATGGCTAAGGTTGGAAGGGACCTTAGAGGTCATCTGCTTCAACCTCCCCAGCATGGGCAGGGACACCTCTCAACAAGACTTGGCTGCTCAACACCTCATCCAGCCTGGCCTTCAACACCCCCCGGGAGGAGGCATCTACAACCTCCCTGGGCAGCCTGTTCCAGAGTCTCAGCACCCTTGTACTGAAGAACTTCCTAGAATCCAGTCTAAACCTACTCTCCCTCAGCTTGTCCCGTTGCTAGATACCCTTATGAAAAGTCCCTCTCCAGCCTTCCTGTAGGATCCCTTCAGGTATTGGAAGGCAGTTCTAAGGTCCCCCTGCAGCCTTCTCTTCCCCAGGCTGAACACTCCCAGCTCCCTCAGCCTTCCTGTAGGCAACAGGACAAGGGGCAATGGGAGGGAGAGTAGGATTAGACTCTGGAACAATGGAGAAAGAGGAGTGGGTTTTAGCATTGTGTCTTAGGTGGCTAAATACATTTTGAAACATGAAGTTCCAACCCAAAATGCTCTGAGTCACAGCATTTCAAGAGTGAGTTATAAATTGCTGCAAATTGTGGAAGCGTTAGACCTATTTCTACAACAGAACAATAATATAATGGGTTTTAGTTATTCTTTTTAGACCTAAGTAGGAAAAAAATCTGGAGTTGTGAGTATGAGATGCAAGCATTTTATGAAGTTATATGTGGATTTTTTTAAGAGTAATTTATTGCTTTAGTCAAAAGTAGGAATAAAATTATTTTAGTAAAAAAATTGAGTGGTATTTTTAGTAAAAAAAAAATTACACTTTTTAAATCTAAAAGAACCTACTTCTAGCAATTCTTTTCAATTAAAAAAATAGTAAGTGTCATATTTTAGTCAAAAATAATAAATAAAAATGTTAAAAATTAAAAAATAAGTATTTTTAGGATTTTTTTAATTAAAAAATGATAAGTGGCATACATTTTAGCCAAAAATAATAAATATTTTTAAATTAAAAAATAAATATTTTTAGTAATTTTTAAAATTAAAAACTAATGAGTGCCATTCTTTTGTAAAAAATAATAAAAAATGAAAATTAAAATATTATTATATTTTTAGCATTTTTAATTCAAATCTAATAGGTGTCATATCTTTAGTTAAAGTAATAAATAAAAATGAAATATATACTTTTAGCATTTTTTAATTCAAAACTTAAAAGTGTCATAGTCTTAGTCAAAAATAATCAGTAAAAAATTAATAATTAAGAAATAAATATTTAAAATAATTTTTAAAATTCAAAACTAGTAAGTGTCATATTGTTAGTCAAAAATAATAAATAAAAATGAAAATTTAAGAAATATTATAAATAAATTTTAATCCAAAATTTATAAGTGTCATATTTTTAGCAAAAAAAAAATATTGAAAATTTGAGAAATAAATATTTTAATGTTTTTAATTCAAAACCAATAAATGTCATATTTTTAGTCAAAAATAAGTTAAAAAATATTTTAAAAGTAATACATAAAGATTTTCAGTATTTTTTCATTCATAGCCGTGTCATAATTTTAGTCAAAAATAAGTTACAAAATTTGAAAATTACTAAATATTTTTAGTAAATTTTTTTTTGTTCCCAAATAATAAGTGCCGTATTTTTAGTCAAAATAATGAGTAAAAATTTTAAACATTTTTTAAAAATTTAAACGTTTTAAAAAATAAATATTTTCAGTCAAATAATAAATCCTTTTTTATTTTACATAGGAATATATCCTTCATTTTTTTTAAGTACAATACTTTTTTATTTTATTTAGGAATAGATCCTTCATTTTTTTAGCTACAATACCTTTTTTTTAAATTTAGGAATAGATCCTTCATTTTTTAGCTACAATACTTTTTTATTTTGTTTAGGAATAAATCCTTCATTTTTTAGCTACAATACTTTTTTATTTTGTTTAGGAATAGATCCTTCATTTTTTAGCTACAATACTTTTTTAAAATTTTATTTAGGAATATATCCTTCTTTTTTTAGCTACTGGTAAGCACACATCTCCTCAAAAAGCAAGCCTGTCTCAAACTAAACTGGGTATGATCATGGATTTAGGGAATGTTGTAGAGCAGAGATTTGCAGCAGTCCAAGGAAAAGATGTGAATGCTATGGAAGGTTGTAGCGTGTTAGAACCACTTCAGTCAGGTACAGTCTGTGTTCATAGTGCGACCTCAAAGCTTTTCAATTACTGTTGTCTAAACAGCACCTTCAGAACTTTGCTCACCCTGGGTAGCTGCCTCAAAGATTTTCCCTTGCAGAAAGCAATTTTTCCATCATTAGCTAAAATAAGAGGGGGGGCCCCCAGAAGAAAGGATTATCATATATTAAATAAAGAGTTCACCACCTTACAGCTTTAATCCCGTTAGGAAAGATGATTTCTATCTAACTTAATCAGCCAGGGGTCTTTATTGCCTGGAGTATTAATTGATTTAGGTCTTCATTAAGGTCAGAGGTACACATGGGTGACCCGAGGCAGCCTATTAGCGGGTTGTCAGTTATGCTTATTCACATCGACTGGGTCTAATGGTGGCTTATTTCCCTGCTAGGTCAGGGGGGGTCACTGAATCTTTTGTGCACCCTGACCTGTTAAAGGGCAGCAGTCACTCAGACACCAAACTGCATTGGTAACAAAGCTTTGGCTGATTGCATATTGACTCCATCCTTTCCAAGAATCAGGCCTTTGTTCATAGGATGTGACCATTAATATCTGTGGAAGAATGGTAGAAATCTCTCTGGTAGAAGTGCCTTGCAGTTTTGGCATCATGCCAGTTCATCACTAGCAAGTTTTCATAATGCCAGCAGGAAAGGTTTCATGAAGTTTCCATAGGTGCTACTGGCCTTTAAGTTAAAATAGACCAAACACAGGGGCTGGAAGGGACCTCGAAAGATCATCCAGACCAAGCCCCCTGCCAGAACAGGATCACCTAGACCAGATCACACAGGAACACATCCAGGCAGGTTTTGAGTATCTCCAGAGAGGGAGACTCCACAGCCCCCCTGGGCAGCTTATTCCAGGGCTCCATCACCCTCACAGTGAAAAAAAATTTCCTATGCCTCAACTTCCACCCATTGCCTCTTGTCTTGTCATTGGGCATCACCCAGCAGAGCCTGGTTCCAGCCTCTTGGCACTCACCCTGCACATCTTTATCAACATGAATGAGGTCACCTCAGGCTCCTCTTCTCCAAGCTAAAAAGCCCTCAGCTCCCTCAGTCTCTTCTCATAAGGAAGATGTTCCACTTCCTTCATCATTTTTGTGGCTCCATGCTGGACTCTTGCAAGCATTTCCCTGAAGTCTTTCTTGAACTGAGGGGCCCAGAACTGGGCACAATATTCCAGATGCAGCCTCACCAGGGCAGAGTAGAGAGAGAGGGGAACTTTCCTATTGCTTTCCTATAAAGTGAATGCATTTTAAAAAATAAAAGTGCAATAAACCAATAATTTGCTACTACCCTATCTTCCTTCTGTGTTATCTGTGGTCCAGCTCTATATTATAGCTAGTTCCTGCAGGAAAAGTAGTAAATCTCAAATAAGATCTCAGTATTCCTATCTGTTGGAGCATGGATAGCATGGATTCTGATTGTCCACTTCATTCCCCTGATTATTTACTGTTGTGCTAACTGAGCAAAACAGCTGCTAAAGTCTGAAATTAGCTTATTAAGGCTCACTGTTCATTTAACCTGAAAACAAAAAGGGAAGAAACGTGGAATTGCATGGGGCCTCCTGATCTATAAACTCCTTACTGCTAAGGAGCAGCACAAGCTTTTTGGTTTGGGTTTGTCAAATCTTTAATGAAATTTTAGCACTGGAAAAGATGTGTATGGGCTGGAGTGAAAATGAAATCATCAGTGTAAGCTCAGCCAGCCAGCATATAAATACACACCCTTTAAATTGTGGGGTTGTTTCTGGGCTGAGCTTCCTGGCTGTGTGTACAGACTTGGTACACTAGGAATCTATAGCATCCTCCTAGATGCTCCAAAAAAAAAAGAAAAAAAGTGTTGTAAGGTTCTAGCAGGGTTTTGCAGAACACTTTCACAGCACAAGGACTGACACCCAGGCACTGTGGTGCCATCCCCTGTTGTAAGACTTCAGTGCTGTGAACAAGACATTGTGATGTCTTCCCTGTCTCGAATGCCTTTTACTCTTCTAACAATTTTCTATATAATACTTAAACAAGCTCTTGAAATCTGCTACAAAAGGTGTTTGTCCTGGTGTGCTGCTTTGTCCCTGCTGATTGGTTATTTATGTTTGCTGTCCATGACCGAGTCAGTGGGACAGAGAAGGGGAACATCCCCCCTCCTCCTTCCTTTATCCTAAATTATGTCTTCCTGAAATAGTTGCTGCAAATCCGTGGCCATATTTTGACCTTTTTTCCCCCCATCTTTCTCCCTTGCATTCAGCCTTCCATAACATGGTGACATGCTAGGAATGCTGTTTTTCTATTACTTCCATCAAGACACAAACAAGTGAGTTAGGAACAGAGGGGGGGTTTAATTTTTTTTTAAAAGAACTGCAAAATTCCCACTGAATCTGAGCCAAAATCAGTGCCAATTTTGCTCAAATCCTTCAGTTGGTTTTTTTTTTTTTTTTTTTGGTTGTTTTGACCTTGCTTATGACCAGTGGATCTTAATTGTATCAGAACTACCCCAGGATACTTGAAGAAAGTGCTATCTTGGTCCTTATTTCAAAACACTGACAGATACTTTATTGTTAATTAGTATTCATATTATGTCTCAAACAATCTGTTCAAGAATAGGGGAAGTGAACTGGTTGAACAGCTCTTCTGTCTACCTAATAATTAATATGGGTGATGCATGGAAAACCAGCAGCCCAACAGGGAAAAAAGAAAAAAAAATAAAGGAAGAAGTATTGCCAGTGTGATTTCTTTCTTTTTTTTTTTTTTTTTCTCTTTCTGCAGAATTATGAACTACCTGTACTGGAGTTTTTGCCTGATGCATGGATTTAACTTTGCAGGGGTGAAAATGAATGGCTTGCTTTAAAAACAAACCTGTGCCCCTCTGAATCATATCTTCTTGAATTTGTTTCTCATCTTGTCAGTATGCCACTTGGTAGCTGGCTGGACTCCCTTCTTCAATGGCACATATTTTAAAATAGCACTGTAAAAAAAAAAGGAAAAAAACACACAAAAAACAACCAAACCACAAACCCCAAACCATTTGTTCCTATAAACCAAAATACTGCTTGCATATATATGTTTGTGGTTTGGGGTTTTTGTGTTTCCAAATTCAGGCTTATATATAGCATTATCAAAGCGGTATTTCAGATATTTTAAACCATTTAAATAGTTGATGGGTGTCAGTTGCTATGTTTCCTCTCTGCCTCCTCCCCCTGTTCAGCTGCTAATCATAGAACTTGTATGCCAAATTGTATAAGATACTCTTCCAATAGTTACATGTGTGAGTCTTTTGTGAGACACAGACAGTGATGAGGACAGATTTGGAGTTGCATATGGGTCTGTCACATGGTTTGATTGCCATGTCTTCTAGGACACAGATTTCTTTTTTTTTTTAATGATTCTTAATGCTGAAGAATTTTTTTACAGTTCTGCACAATTCTGCCTAAAGATTCCCTGCACAGTCCATTTTCCCTCTTTACTCTGAGCAAAATGCTTCCTGTGCTGACTTCAAAGCTGCTTACGCCCACCTTGCTTCCCACTTCTACACTTAATTTTCTTTTGATACTGAATAAAATTTACTGCTTCAGTGCTCAGGAAATGTACAGACTTTCTAAAGAAGTGCAGCATAAGAGGATGAAAAGTTTTGATATTTACATTAAGATTTTATAATAAATCTTTGAGATGTCTGAATGGTAAGAATAAATGTTTCCTTTGCTGGCTGCTGTTATAAAAAGTAGGTCTTCAGAGTGTTGCTGGGAAGACTTTGGAAAATGAGCCCAAATGAACTGCATTGCAGCTCCACTTCAAAACTATGTAGATGGTGTCCAGCTGGCCACTCATTTAGTTCCATTCTCTTTGGTCAAGTAGCTCTACCCTGCATTTCATTTTCAGTCTGCAGTTTCCTTTTGTGTTCTGGTAGATTCTCATTACTTTATTCATGCACAGTCTGTAGGTATTCTGTTAGGTGTTATTTTTATAGTGTCTTTAAATTTGTTTACATTCCAGATGCATACTTTACTTACATATATCTGTATAGGTATATAGATATAATGTAAGAAGGTAGGTAGGTAGGCAGATAGATGATAGATAGATAGATAGATAGATAGATAGATAGATAGATAGATAGATAGATAGATAGATAGATAGATGGATGGATAGATAGGTGGATAGATGGATGGATAGATGGATGGATAGATAGATAGGTGGATAGATGGATGGATAGATGGATGGATGGATAGATAGGTGGATAGATGGATGGATAGATGGATGGATAGATAGATAGGTGAATAGATGGATGGATAGATAGATAGGTGGATAGATGGATGGATAGATGGATGGACAGATAGATAGGTGGATAGATAGATGGATGGATAGATAGATAGATAGAGGAATAAATAGATAGATAGATAGATAGATAGATAGATAGATAGATAGATAGATAGATAGATAGACAGACAGATAGATAGATAGATGGATAGATAGATAGACAGACACATATTCTTACATAAAAAAAAAGCTTACCTGAAGGCTTTAAAACCAAAATATCATTGAACCAAAGATAGTGTGCATCATAATTCAAAACAAACAAAGAGCAAATAGTCATGTTGGGACTTCAGTGTGATCCAGCAGCTGTAACAGTCAGTAATAAATCAGCAATATCAGCCTGATGAACTTGGTGGCTTTCTATGAGGGAGAAACAACTTCAGTTGATAAGGGAAGAGCAACTGGTGTCACCTACCTGGACTTGTGTAAAGTGGTTGGCACTGTCCCACATGACATCCTGGTCACCAAATTGGAACATTATGGACTTGAGGATGCAACACTCACTGGATAAGGAATTGGCTGAGGGCCACACTCAGAGAGTTGAAGTCAACCGCTCGATGTCCAAAGGGAGACCAGTGATGAGTGGTGCCCCTCAGGGGTCAGTACTGGGACCAGTGCTGCTTAACTCCTTAGTCAGTGATACGGGCAGTGAGATTGAGACACCTTCAGCAAGGTTGCGGGTGACACCAAGCTGTGTGGTCTGGTTGACACGCTGGAGGGAAGAGATCCATCCAGAGGGACTTGGACAGGCTTGAGAGGTGAACCCAAACCAACCTCATGAAGTTCAACAAAGCCAAGTACAAGGTCCTACACCTGGGTTGGGGCAATCCCAAATACAGATATGGGCTGGGTGAGGAGTGGCTTGAGAGCAGGCTCAAGGAGAAGGACTTGGGGATGACTCTTGATGAAAAACTCAACATGAGATGGCAATGGTCACTGACAGTGTGCTTGGCTGCATCAAATGAAGTGTGACCAGCAGGATGAGGGAGGTGATTCTGCTGCTCTGCTCTCATGAGACCCCACCTGGAACACTGCATTTGGCTCTGGTGCCCCCAGCATAAGAAGGACATCAAACTGCTGGAGCAAGTCCAGAGGTCTGGAGCACTTCCCCTATAGGGACAGCTGATGCAGATGGGGTTGTTCAGCCTGGAGAAAAGAAAGCTCCATGGAGACCTAATAATGGCCTTCCATTAACTGAAGGGGGCCTACAGGAAAGCTGGGAGGGGACTCTTTCCAAGGGCTTGTTCTGATAGGACGAGAGTGATTGGACTGAAGCTTCAGGAGGGCAGAGGGGGGCTGGATATTAGGAAGAAATTCTTTACAGTGAGGGTGGTGAGACACTGGAACAGGCTGCCCAGAAAGCTTGTGGAATCTCCTCTGCAGACTTTCAAGACCCATCTGAATGTGTTCCTGTGCAACCTGTGCTAGATTCTATGGTCCTGCTCTGGCAGGGGGGTTGGACTCCATGATCTTTGGAGGTCCCTTCCAACCTCTAACATCCTGGGGTCCTGTGATCTTCAATGTCCCTTCCAACCCATTCTATGAATATGTGAATCTGATGCTGTAAGCTGATATCCATGTATTAGCTGTTAGGTTAAGGTTTATTGCAACACTCTGTGTTTCTCTATTATAGATAAATCCATATCAAAACTTACCTTTAGGCTGGAACGTTTGATGCATTTGTGGCAAATGATGGCAATGAGCAGTACTGTTGAAAGAAACTACCTGGAAAACAAAGTGCTTCCCTTGCCCCTGAAATCTTACTGACTTACGTTTTCTTTGCTTCTAGGTTGGAGATGTTCTCTACTGTGCTGGACAGATTGCTCTAGTCCCTTGCACGATGCAGCTGGTTAGCGGTGGCATAGGGCCTGAGGCCATGATGTCCCTCCGGCATGTTGAGAGAGTTCTTCAAGCTATGAGCCAGAAGGTTGCTCTCCACCACGTCATCACAGCCACCTGCTACCTTACTGACAGCAAGCACATTCCTACTGCTCGCTCTGCATGGCAGAAGAGATTAAGAGAACATGCAAAGGTAGGCTGTGAGATTGGTTTTCTTCTTTCTGGGTTTGAAATAAGGCTTGACTGAGCTGTTGTGTTCTGAGGCAGGAGTGCTTGTGCACAACTGAGAAATAAAATTGCTCCATAGAAAGTTAGATTCATCATTAACTTTGTCTGAATTCCCCAAAGTACGTATGTTAAGGAACTCTTATTCAACAGTCAGTTCCTCCAGCAAAAATGGGAACAATACTGTAGCTGAATTATTCCTGGCCACATATTATTTACATAACAAGAGCTGAGCATTTTGCTTCAACTTTTTCACAGCATCACAGTACATTAGAGGTTGGAAGGGACCTCCAGACATCATCCAGGCCCATCCCCCTGCCAAAGCAGGATCACCCCGGGTAGTCAGCAAAGGAATGCGTCCAGGTAGGTTTTGAAAGTCTCCAGAGGAGACTCCACAACCTCTCTGGGCAGCCTGTTCCAGGGCTGTTCATGGCCATCTGAGCACACTGATGGCTCATGCTCATCTGGCTGCCAATCAACACGCCCAGGTCTTTCACTGCTGGGCAGCTTTCTAGTCACTCTTCCCCAAGCCTGGACTGTTGCATGGGGTTGTTGTGTCTTAAGTGAAGGACCCAGTACATGATCTTGTTGAATCTCATATAGCTGGCCTTGGCCCATCAGTCCAGCCTGTCCAGGTCTGTCTGCAGAGCCTTCCTTACCCTCAAGCAGATGAACTTAGTGCCATGGCTTAGTTGATTAGATGGTGTTGGGTGATAGGTTGGACTTGGTGATCTCAAAGGTCTTTTCCAGCCTAGTTAATTCTGTGATTCTGTGAACACTCCCAAAGAGGATTTTATAGATGGGTTTTAGACTCTACATTTATATTTATTAATGTTCTATATTTAATGGCCAAATGAGGATATATGAAAATGGAGGTGTTTGTATTTAACACAGTGAGTAAATCATATCCATCTGACCTGCCAAAGGTTATTTTTAGAGCACCAAAAATTATTAGTGTTCTATGATATAGTGATGTCTGGTAAATATCCTCTACATAAATAACTCTGTTCAGCAGCTTCAGTGAAATCATTCAACATACTTGATGTCAGTAGTCTGTAAAGCACAAAAGGGATTGTATAAATTGTTTAGGACACAAATAAATTTGAGCCAGCAGAGCATAAAATAAAGAGCAGTGTGAGAATTGTTTTCTGAGTGTGTTTATATAAATCAAAAGGTTTACTTTTAAGAGCTGAATGTGGACACAGATTTGACCAAAGCTTTGTTTGAGATAAGGCCACAGGCTCAGATACACTTACCTGGACTTCCCAGGACCTCTTGTCTTATTGACACTGACGGTTGTCTTTTTAGGGACTGCTTGAATTATAAGGAGAAAGATAAATTGAGTATGTTTCAGAGTAATCTATTGTTTTACTGATACTCAGAGGAGTGTCTCTAGTGAGCCTCAAAGGACAGGAGGGAATTGTAAGAGCGGGAGAAAAATCTAACAGCAAGCTGGAGTCCCAGCAACTTCCAATTTGCTTCAGTCACCCAAACTCTGGCCCCTTCACAGAATCACAGAATGTTAGGGGTTGGAAAGGACCTTGAAAGCTCATCCAGTCCAACCCCCCTGCCAGAGCAGGATCACCTAGCGTAGGTCACACAGGAATGCATCCAGGCAGGTCTTGAATATCTCCAGAGAGGAAAGCAGTGGTTAAAAAGAAAAGCAAACCCAGGCTGCATTTGCAGAGATGAAAATTGAGTTAAGCACAAGTTAAAGGTAAAAATAAAGGCTGCAAAAATAGCATAAAGGCAGTTATGCAAACAAATAATCAAAGCCAAAACCTAGGGGAAAATAATTGGAATTAAGAAATACAAGTGTCAGCCATTGGCAGCTTCTCCCCACCCTATTTTTAAATTACATTCCTTCCACAGTCCTTTGGTAATTCCCAGGCACATTTTGAAACAATCTTGAGGAGATACATTTAGGGACCTTCCCTAACACACCTAGACAGAAGTAGTAACAATTGTGTGGTAGAACAGCTTGTGCCTTATCCAGCAGTTAAAGCATTTAGAGATTTTTTTTTATTATTATTATTTTTATTCTTTTAATTAAAATAGCCCAGCCCCTTCCCCCTCCCCAGCCCCAAGCCCAACAAAAGCTTAGAGCACTGCTAAAACTTCCTGGAAGATGAACTGACAGTTTTCCAATTAAGTCTCCTGCTGTGTTTTCCCTTCATGTCTTTTCATGACAGTGTCATGGAATAGAATGGTTTTATAAAGCAGTTTTGCTAACTCATTCAGCAGAGTAATCAATAGGGGGAAAAAAATAAGCCAGATGGGTTGTAGTCCATTTGTATTGGGTGGGACAGATGGCATTATTGATAGATGGAAATATTCCAAATAATTATTGTGTAAGGATAGAACAGTGCCTGTGCCTGCAAAGTTGTGTTCATTTACTTTGTGTAACCACTGTGTTCAGAAGGGGTTGAGTTGTACCATGCAGACAGCACTCCCACTAGAGGTACTTGGGAGCTGAGTCTACCCCATCCCTTCTTTTCCCCCTCCCCATGGGTTTTCCATGCAGAACCTTCCCTGTGGGAGTTTGTTGGAGTATTTCAAGTGGGGCACTGTACTCCTGTCTCTACAAAGACTGAGACAGGCAAGACTGTGATTAGGTACGGACACGCTGGAATGTGTCCAGGGAAGGGCCATGAGGATGGTCAGGGGGCTGGAGCTCCTCTCCTATGAGGAAAGGTTGAGAGAGTTGGGGCTGTTCAGTCTGGAGAAGAGAAGACTCCAAGAAGTCCTTCTTGTGGCCTTCCAGTATCTGAAGGAGGCCTACAAGAAAGCTGGGGAGGGACTTTTAGTATGTCAGGGAGTGATAGAACTGGGGGGAATGGAGCAAAACTAGAAGTTTTATTAAGATGTTAGGAAGATATTCTTCCTCATGAGGCTGGTGAGACACTGGAACAGGTTGCCCAGGGAGGTGGTGGAAGCCTCATCCCTGGAGGTTTTTGCAGCCAGGCTGGATGTGGCTGTGAGCAACCTGATCTGGTGTGAGGTGTCCCTGCCCATGGCAGGGGGGTTGGAACTGGATGAGCCTTGAGGTCTCTCTGACAATTCAATGAGTCTATGTTTTCTTCCTATCGCTGAATGTCTGCTTTATGTTTCTTTTCTTATCCTTAGCAATGCACAGAAGAAACGTTGTGCTGTCTCAAGATTTCAGGCATTGCAGCTTGTTTAATTGCTCTGTTTCGTTTTTACATCTTGCTAATCTCCAGTGAGATTTGATATAGCTAGGACAGCAAATTATATCTGTGATTCTGATAAACTGTGCAAGAGGTATTGGTTTGGGCTGTTGCTATTCCAAAAGAGCACATTAACTTCCAGGAAAACCTGGAGGCCAGCTGCTGCTTTTGAAATACAGTTCTTGATAAATGTGACAATGATAAAAACAAGTTACATAGAATTATGGAATGGTTTGGGTTGGAAAGGACTTCCAAAGGTCATCTACTCCAATCCCCCTTGCAGTCAGCAGGGACATCCTCCACTAGATCAGGTTGCCCAGAGTCTTGTCAAGTCTGACCTGGAATATCTCCAGGGATGGGGTCTCAACTACCTCCCTGGGCAATCAGTTCCAGTGTTCCACCACCCTCATGGTAAAGAACTTGTTCCTAGCATCCAGTCTCTCATTTCAAACCATTGTCCCTCATCCTGTCCCTGCAGGCCTTTGCAAACAGTCTCTCTGCAGCCTTCTTGTAGCCCCCTTCAGGTCCTGGCAGGCTGCTATTAGGTCTCCCTGGAGCCTTCTCTTCTCCAGGCTGAACACCCCCAGCTCCCTCAGCCTGTCCTCATAGCAGAGGTGTTCCAGCCCCCTGATCATTTTTTTGTGGCCCTTCTCTGGCCCTGCTCCATCAGGTCCATGTCCTCCCTGTGTTAAGGGCAGCAGAGCTGGATGAAGTACTGCAGGTGAGGTCCACCAGAGCAAAGTGGCAGCATCACCTCTCTCCATCTGCTGGCTACACTTCTTTTGATGCAGCCCAGGATGCAAGCTTACACTGTTGGCTCATGTCCAGCTTCTCACCCACCAGCACCCTCAAGTCCTTTGCTGCAGGGCTGCTCTCAATTTTTTTAGCCCCCAACCCCGACTCATATCTAGGATTGTCCCAACCTAGTTGCAGGACCTAGTTGCAAAGGACACTTTGCCTTATTGAACCTCCTGAGTTTCAATTCCTCCTTTGATTTGATGGCATATATACAAAACTTGGAGGCAGATCTTCCAGAGCAATCTGAAATGTTATCTCTGATTTCATTGTTAATTAAAAGAAAAATGTATAAGGGGATACTTGAGTGCATTTAATACCCGGTGTATTGTTTTCAACAGAAAGTTTAGGATTGCCTGTATTTGTAAGTGAACCCAAAATGGTGGAGAAAGGAGGTTTTGAAACAGTGAAAGCAATCTATTTTGTTAAGATCAGAAGACAGGGGTGCATGGAATGATAACATTTAATGTAATTTATAGATGTATTAATAGCTCTAAGGCCATCAGCTTATGCCTTTTGCTTCAGCAATTCATTTTATGCTATTTTACCTTTCCCTCAGATGATGACATTATAGATCAGTTCCACTCTGAGTTATTTTATTAGGCAGCTGCCACTGTATTTTCCATCCTCAGTAATGAAAAATCTACCAGGTGAAATACTTCCTGTGACGTAAAACAAAACAAAACAAAACAAAACAAAGCAAAACAAAACAAAACATGTCTTTTGGCTTTTATAACACAGCTTGCATTTGGATCTTAGTGGTCTGATCCCCTCCATCCAATAAATTCCTGAGGAAATGTACTTTGCAAGCAGTGTGCCCAGGTGGCCAAGAAAGCATCCTGGCTTGTATTAGAAACTCTGTGTCCAGCAGCAGGGAGGGGATTGTCCCCTTGGACTCAGCTCTGGTGAGGCCACACCTTGAGTATTGTGTCCAGTTTTGGGCACCTCAGGACAAGAGAGATGTGGAGGTGCTGGAGCCAGTGCAGAGGAGGGCAAGGAAGCTGGGAAGGGCTTAGAGAATAAATCTGATGAAGAGCAACTGAAGGAGCTGGGGATGGTTAGTGTGAAACAGAGGAGGCTGAGGGAGATCTCATTGCTGTCTGCAACTATCTGAAAGGAGGTTGTGGAGAGGCTGCTGCTGGTCTCTTCTCACAGGTCATTAGTGATAGAACAAGAGGGAATGGCCTCAAGCTGTGACTGGGTAGGTTTAGACTGGACATTGGGAAATGTTTTTTCATGGAATGTGCTGCCCAGGGAGGTGGTGGAGTCCCCAAGCCTGGCTGTGTTTCAAGGTGGTTTGGATGTGGTGCTTTGGGCTCTGGTTTAGGGGTGACCCTTGCAGAGTATGGTTCTGGGTTGGGCTTGGTGATCCTGAGGGTCTTTTCCAAACTAAATGATTCTGTGATACTACAACCTTTAAAAGTTCTCCAGCCCACCTTCTGACAGAAGCTTCCTTGGCTTTTGATAGTAAGCATTCAGGATAAATGGCTGTGATCCCATGATTGTTTCCGATCCAGCAAAGAGTGCTACAGCTGACTTTCATTCTGCCAGGAATGCCAGTCAGGTTGTTGACAGTGTCTTAATATCATGTAAATCAGAAGTGATGGGGAAGAGATTTGCAATGTTTGATCTGCTATATGCTGCAAACAGGTCTCTTGCTTATTTCAGCACTTGGGTAACTTGATGCCAGTGTTAAGGCTCTAAATTTAAACCTTTGGGGGGCAGATTTACAAACTGGTTAGATGTCAAAAGATGTAAATGACCCTGAACTGGGATTTTTGAAAACTCTCTAAGAGCAGTCAGCTAGGGGGCACTGGGCCCATTCCAGGGAGCACCCCACATTGTACCATCTTCAATACCGCTGCTACTACCCTGTGTCTTTCCACCCTAGCTACCAAACAATGACCAGATCACAAGTTATAAACAAGTCAAGCCTCTGAACAAGAAGCTGCCTGGCTTCAAGCAGTGGTTTTTGGGAATACTTATTATGTTTTCATGGCAGTGAGTGAGAATGGCATCATGCATCTGTACCACAGCAGTCTCCTGCATTGTTCAGACATGCCTTTAGTATTTGAAGTATACAGACTGTCATGAAGCTAAATAAAATTCATGCATTCTCTGACACTTTGTCCTAAGTAGAACAGAAATAGCTTATGCTCAAATAGTGGAAGTTGAAGGGTTTTTTCTTGCTGCAAAGGATTGGGCAGAGGTTTAATATTATCTTTACCTGTGGAGAATATTACCATAAACCCTCCCCAGATTTCTGTGAGAGGATCTGAATTTGCTCACCATCCTGAACAGATGGAAGTCCTGAAGATTCAGGTGCAAGTGGTTTTTATGTTTCGCTGTGTGTATTGGCTAATATCTACATTTAGTACAATGGTTGGATTTCCAAATAGTGTTGAACATCAGCCAGCAGTGTGCCTAGGTGGCCACAAAGGCCAATGGCATCATGGCCTGTAAGAAAACCAGTGTGTCCAGCAGGAGTAGGGAAGTGATGGTGACCCTGTACTCAGCCCTGGTGAGGCCACAGCCTGAGTATCACAGAATGTTAGGGGCTGGAAGGGACCTCGAGAGATCATCCAGTCCAAGCCCCCTGCCAGAGCAGGATCACCTAGAGCAGATCACACAGGAACTCATCCAGGCAGGTCTTGAATATCTCCAGAGAGGGAGACTCCACAACCCCCCTGGGCAGCCTGTTCCAGTGCTCTGCCACGCTCACAGTGAAATAATTCTTCCTCCTGTTTCCATGAAACTTCCTATGCCTCAACTTCCACCCATTGCTCCTTCTCCAGTGCTGGGTTCAGTTCTGGGTGCCACAGCCTAGGAAAGACATGGAGCATGTCCAGAGAAGAGCAATGAGGCTGCAGAGGAGTTTGGAGGGTGTCATACAAGGAGCAGCTGAGGGAGCTGGGGTCGTTTAGTCTGGAGGAGAGAAGGCTGAGGAGAGATCTTGCTGCTCTCTACAACTACCTAACAGGAGGTTAGAGTGAGGCTGGTGTTGGTCTCTTCTCCCATGCAACCAGTGATAAGACAAGAGGAAATGGGGTTAAGTTGTGCCAGAGGAGGTTTAGATTGGACATTAGGAAAAACTTCTTCACTGAAAGAGTGGTGAGACATTGGAACAGGCTGCCCAGGGAGGTGATGGAGTAACCATCTCTGGAGGTGTTCAGGAAGCTTCAGAATGTAGTTTGGTGGTCATGGTAGTTGGGTTAGAGTTGGACTTGATGATCTTAAAGGTCTTTTCCAGCCTTAATGGTTCTATGATTGTACATTCTGTGCCCTGTAAATAATGGCATAGGTCATACTAATTTAATTGGTCTCCTTTTTTTACCAGTTTCTTGAACAGAATAAGTGAGGAACAGAAGTAAATGACTCATATAAATGTATAAATAATAGATTAGACCCCTCCTACATTCACATTGCCATCAAATCCCATCTGGGTTGATTAATAGAATTGGTAACATTACCAGAAGAAAACTAAACATTGTTGAAAACCTTTTCCACCAGCCAGTACCTATGGCCTATCAAAAATTCAGTAGGAAGAAAGCACTTAGTTCTGTTTCCCTTTTTCCTCTCCTCAGGTTTATAGCATTTTTTGCTACTGGATGTTGATCTGAGTATTCCATGGTTTGATATATTAAACCAGGCTTCTTTTATTGCCCGTGTTAAGAGCATGCAGTGCATTCAAATAGCACAGTGGTAGCAGGTCTTTCATCTTGTGCCTGGTGTGTTTCCTTTCCCCTGGGTTCAGATTAACAAAGCTTCTGCATTCATTTCGAGCCACTGTAATAAGAATATTTAACACAGGTCAACTGCAGATGGTGGAGCTCCAGAGGTCCTTGAAAACAGCCTGCCTTTTAACACTGGGCCATGATGGGAGGTGAAAGGCTTGCCAATTTCACCTTCTGCTAAGATTATGATATTCTATTTGGAACATTAGTAGAGCCTTCATAGGAATACAGTCAACAAAAGAACAACCAAGCAGTCTGCATGATTTTAACTGAAGCCATTATTAGCACTTGGATACATATCTCTGCATTCAAAAAATTAGATGATTGCATAACAGTCTAAATAGTATCCATGAATTTAATTTGCAAGCTATAAAGCATGAAAATAGGAGTGGGGAGCAATTGTTGTGTGAATGTTGATGTAGATGG
This sequence comes from Indicator indicator, assembly GCF_027791375.1. Lineage (NCBI taxonomy): Eukaryota > Metazoa > Chordata > Aves > Piciformes > Indicatoridae > Indicator > Indicator indicator. Next base: position 39,736,230 of record NC_072013.1, read on the forward strand.
ATACAGGTACAAGCAAATCCTTAGCTGGTACAAGTCAGCACTGCTCTGACTTCCATGAACTGATTTGGTGGATGGAAGGTTGACCATGAGCCAGCAATGTGCTCTTGTGGCCAAGAAAGCCAATGGCATCCTGGGGTGGATTAGAAGGGGTCTGCTGAGTAGGTCCAGAGAGGTTCTCCTCCCCCTCTACTCTGTCCTGGTGAGGACACATCTGGAACATTGTGTCCAGCGCTGGGCCTCTCAGTTGAAGAAGGACCTCAGGGGATTGCTTGAGAGAGGCCAGCACAGAGCCATAAAAATGATTAAGAAGTGGAACATCTTCCTTATAGGGAGAGCCTGAGAGAGCTGAGGGCTCTTGAGCTTGGAGAGGAGGAGCCTGAGAGGTGACCTCATTTGTGTATATAAAAATGTAAAGGGTGAGTGTCAAAAGGATGGAGCTGGGTGATGCCCAGAGACAGCACAAGGGGCAGTGGTGGAAGCTTAGGCATAGGAAGCTCCATGGAAACAGGAGGAAGATTTTTTTTCCCTGTGAGAGTGACAGAAGACTGGAACAGGCTGCCCAGGGGGGTTGTGGAATCTCCCTCTCTGGAGATACTCCAAACCTGCCTGGATGTGTTCCTGTGTGACCTGCGCTAGGTGACCCTGCTCTGGCAGGGGGGTTGGACTGGATGAGCTTTCAAGGTCCCTTCCAGCCCCTGACATTCAGTGATTCTGTGATGCTGTGGTTTGCACTAGCTTATTTGCCATTTACAGGTAATTTATACATGCATTTTAAACATTGTTTTTCAGTTAGACACAATGAAGAAGTGCATGTCAAGTTCTTCAGGCTGGTAAACAGCCTGGTTCATCCAGACTGACTGGTTTTCCCCTGCAGCAGTTCCCTTATAAGAGTTTTTTTGAGTGATTCTTCATCTCCTTTGCTGAAAACATTAATTCTGGTTTGAGCCTGTCACTTTTGTGTTAAGCAAGAGATCATGTATGCATCCACTGTTTGCTTGGGCCAGAACCACTGGTGAAAAGTCTTATGTGTGATGACTGTAAAAGCCATTAACAGGATTTCAACCCTGAGGTCAGTACCTGTTATCTGTACCTCTTTATAGAGGGGAGAAGCTAATTTTGGTTGAAAAGTGATCAACTTTCACCCAGGAAGGCTCCCTATTAAACTGCAGTCCTAATTGTGTGTAGGGCACTTTGAAGCCTCACAACTAAGAAAGGAATTTCAGGAAAATCATCAGCTTCACAGTTGCTTTGTTCTCCTTTGGTTGGGCTAATCCCGGTGACTGGGACTGTTACAAGATCCAGACTACCACCCAGACCTACACAGACTCAGACTTGAGCAGCCAAGTCTAGTTGAGAGGAGTCCCTACTCATGGTGGGGAGGTTGGAGTAGGTGATCTCTGAGGTCTCTTCCAACCTAAGCCATTCTATAATTAACAACTGCTCTTTCCTAAAACTGTAGCAAGTTAATCTCTTTCAGACACCACAAACGTTCTTTCCAAGTCAATGCAGTTTGATGTTAAATACTAAGTAGCTATTATAGTTCTTGGTCTTTTCCAAGGAGTGCATTTAACTTTTGTTTTCGGTGTGAGTTCAGTAAAATCAGAAAACTCACATCTCAGAAACTAGTCAAACTTTTATACTGAGAGTCTTCCCTGTAGCTCTGCAGGGAATATCCTCTTTGGCATGGTTATGCAGAGGTGAGCACAAGCCAACCTCAGGAGGTTCAACAAGACCAAGTGCAGGGTCCTGCAGCTGGGTCGAGGCAATCCCAAGCACAAATCCAGGCTGGGCAGGGACTGGCTGGAGAGCAGCCCTGAGGAGAGGGACTTGGGGGTGCTGGGGGATGAGAAGCTCAACAGGAGCTGTCAATGTGCACTTGCAGCCCAGAAAGCCAACCAGAGCCTGGGCTGCATCAGGAGAAGTGTGGCCAGCAGGTCAAGGGAGGTGATTCTCCCCCTCTGCTCAGCTCTGCTGAGACCCCACCTGGAGTACTGCATCCAGTTCTGGAGCCTCTATTACAAGAGGGATGTGGACATGCTGGAAGGTGTCCAGAGAAGGGCCATGAGGATGAGCAGAGGGCTGGAGCTGCTCTGCTGTGAGGACAGACTGAGAGAGTTGGGGCTGTTCAGTCTGGAGAAGAGAAGGCTCAGAGGTGACCTTCTTGTGGCCTTCCAGTATCTGAAGGGGGCTCCAAGAAAGCTGGGGAGGGACTTTTTAGGATATCAGGTAGTGATAGGACTGGGGGGAATGGAATAAAGCTGGAAGTGGGGAGATTCAGGCTGGACATGAGGAAGAAGTTCTTCCCCATGAGAGTGGTGAGAGCCTGGAATGGGTTGTGCAGGGAGGTGGTTGAGGCTCCATCCCTGGAGGTGTTTGCAGCCAGGCTGGATGAGGCTCTGGGCAGCCTGATGTAGTGTGAGGTGTCCCTGCCCTTGGCAGGGGGGTTGGAATTGGATGATCCTTGTGGTCCCTTCCAAACCTGACTGATTCTATGATTCTATGATTCTATGACCTGGCAAAGCCTCCTTGTTGCAGGAAGGAAACTCAGCTATTGAGTAGTGTAGTGGGTCTGGTCAGGATGGAGTTAACTTTATTCTTAGCAGCCCCCTTTGCAGGTCTGTTTTGGACAGATCTGGGATATCCCATACCCTATAATATCATGAACAGCAATAAAAGCTTGGAGTGGGCATTCCTCAGAACCTGAATGGGCACCAGTCTGTTAGTGGCAGGTGATGAATCACAGAATCAATCACCGAATGGTTTAGATTAGAAGGGATCTTAAAGGTTATCTAGTTCCAACCCCCCTGCCATGAGTAAGGACACCTCCACTAGACCAGGTTGCTCGAAGACCCATCCAACCTGGCCTTAGGATAGGACATCCACAACTTCTCTGGGAAACCTGTCCCAGTATCTCACCACCCTCAGAGTGAAGAACTTCTTCCTTTTGTCTGATCTAAATTTACCCTCTTTCAGTTTAAAGCCATTAGCCCTTGTCCCATCGTAATACACCCTTGTAAAAAGTCCCTCTCCATCTTTCTTACAGGCCCCATTTAGGTACTAGAAGGTTGCTCTAAGGTCTCTCTGGAGGCTTCTCTTCTCCAGGATGAACATCCCCAATTCTTGCAGCCCGTATTCACAGGAGAAGTAATCCATCTCTCTGATAATCTTTATGGCCCTTCTCTGGACTCAGTTCAACAGGTCTGTGTCCTTCTGGACAGCTGGGGCCCCAGAGCTGAACAGGTAGTGTCTCACAAGAGCAGAGTAGGACAGGAGAATGAACTCTCTGATTGTCTTTGCAACACCACTTTTATAATCTTCCCTTATTAAACTGTCTCTGTCTCAACCCAAGAATCCTCTCAGTTTTTGCTCTTCCTGTGGTCACTCCCATCCTGCTGGGGGATGAGTTGTGTGGGTACTTAGCTGCTGGCTGGGGTCAACACCACAAATAGCTTCAGCAAATCACCACTGAAGGTGGCTGTACAGTGAGAGAGAGCCTGAAAATTCGTACAAGTTTAGTAGTGCCACCAGAATTTTCACATTGTTTCAATTCTGCCTCCAGCAGCATCACAATTTTCTTCATGGCATGCTGCAAAATTTCATTACAGGCTCAACAGCAGTAGGTGCTGGTGCTGTGCATGTACAGGTGAACAGGTAATTGCAGTCAGGACACAGATTCATAGATTCATAGAATGGTTTATGTTGGAATGGACCTTAAAGATCCTCCAGTTCCAACCTCCCCCCATTCCATAGGCAGGGACACCTTCCACTAGACCAGGTCACTCAATGCTTCATCCAAGCTGGCCTTGAGCAGCTACAGGGAGGGGGTATCCATGACCTCCCTGGGCAACCTCTCCCAGTGTCTCACTGGCCTCACTGTAAAGAATTTCTTTCTAATACATGAGGTAAAGCCTGAAAACTGGTTTGAAAATCAGTTCCAGAGCTCCAGGTCAAAGTTCAGAAGGGAAGCAGACTTTGAAAGAAAACTTATTGGCCACCAGTATCTGAAATTTAGATTCTAAATCATAAAGTCTGTTCCCCTTTCTGCCCACAAAGTAGATTTTGACCATTAACTTTCCTCCTTTTCTGTCCCATTTGGATACACACTCTCAAATTCTTTTCAGGTGGAATCTTTCCATCTTGAACAGCCTTAATTCAGTTCAACTCTCTTTCCTAAGTGCTTATTTTTGACACCACACATGAAGAATAAAACCCTCAGAGTGACAGTCTGTGATCATGTTTCATGTGGCAGACTTTCAGTTTATATTGCCATCAATTTATGACTTTGTTCCTTAAATAGTTATCTTTTTTTTTCTTTCTCCCCATGTAGTAACTGATAGATTGAATGATGCATGTTTAAAGGGGTATTTGAAGGATTATTAACTTCAGCCATGAACTGGTTCTCTCTTGCCTCAGGAACCTTTAGTTTGTTGGGAGACAGGTAATGTTTTTAAAGCAAGCAAAGCAGCTTTTTCAATATGTAATTATTTCCTTATCAGTTTTACATTTCTCTGCCCCTTTTCAGCATCCAGCATGCAGGGCTGCTTTCAACAGTATTATTATTATGAAGGAAGAAAACCCAAATCAAAGTGGATTTTTAGTACAATAGTGAGGTGTAGGAAGGTGCAATTGGAGGAACAGCAGTGTGCATTATCGTATTGAACTAACTCACAGCTTGACAGAAAGTCCCTGCTGGGGGAGAAATGTAGGGGAACTGGCAGAATTTTGCTACATCTGCTCCCTACTGCTCACAGGCTTTAACCTGCTTCATTTCTATTATGCTTACTGTTTAGATATTTTGCTTCTGAAATTATATCTGTGACTCTGAGAGGACATGAAAGGGAGCACGACAGGTAGGGGCTGTTTAAAAATTGAACACTATCAGCAAGGGATATTAAAGGCCATAATGAGTAAGATGGTTGCCTTCTCAGTGTGGGTTTGTAGAGTTCAGGCACTGCAGTGCTGGTGGAAAGACTGAGTGTAGGTAGTGGGTAAAAGAGATTTCCTAGCTTGAGTAGCTTGTACAGCCAGGAGGCACCATTAGATCATTTAGCCTGACCTGTATATCACAGCCCATTGCATTTCACCCAGGAATTCTTATTTTGAACCCTGTGAGTATACTTAGGCTAAAATATATCAGGCTGTAAGAGTTTAAAATGCTTTATGCCACAGGATGAGAACCTGAGGCTGAGATTCCCATGCAGTTGGAAGGATGTTTATCAGGTTGGTAAGCACACATGGTAGTGTGACTGTTTCTGCAGAATAAGCCAAAAAAACCCACCCAAAACAACAAAACCAGACCCTGAAAGGCTTAGATGCATTTAACAAAAGTGAAAATTCCTTTCTAACCCCTTTGATTTAGGGGGGGGAAAGATGCAGATATTCTGTATGTTGTGTGAGAGCACTGGCTTACTGAAATGTTTTGCTGAATTTTATTGAGTTTATTGAGAAAAAAATACCCCCCCTAAAAAAAACTCTCAGACTCCAAAACAAAACCAAAGAACCAAACAACAAAATACCCCCCAAAAAAACAAACTCCAAAACAAAGAAAAAACAAACACCCCCCCAAAAATATAAATAACAAAACCCCAAAACCCCCAAACTCCAAAACAAAACAAAAAACAACCTCCCTAAAATATAAACAAAAAACCTCAAACTCCAAAGCAAACACAAAGAAACAACCCCCCAAAAACATAAAGAAAAAAAACTAAACTCCAAAACAAAAAAAAAAAACTAAAAAATATAAATAAACAAAAACTCAAACTCCAAAACAAAACCAAAGAAACAACCCCCAAAAAATGTAATTAACAAAAAAATCGAACTCCAAAACAAAACAAAAACAAACAACCCCCAAAAACCAAACCAGGAAACCCCCAAACTCCAAAACAAAAACAAAGAACAAAACCCCTCCAAAAACCCAAACAAAAATAAATGAACAAAACCCCCCAAACAAAACACAAAATAAATAAAAATCAAACCCCCAAACTATCACCCCCATTGAAGAAAAGCCACAAACCAACCATAATCAACAAAAGTTAGATTTATTCTTCCTCATTATGTATGAGTGGGAGTAATGAAGGGCCCAGTAACAATGAAAAATCTTCTCCTCCAAGCAGTCATATCCATTTTTAAAGCTAATATTAATTGTCTAATTCTGAATTTTTAGGCATTTTGCCTCTTTTGACAGCCAGGCTGGTAGTTCTGTGCTTACATTCTCAGTCCAGACAAATTCCTTGCAGTCACATTATCACAGAATTGTCAGGGTTGGAAGGGACCTCAAGGATCATCCAGTTCCAAGCCCCCTGCCATGGGCAGGGACACCTCACACTACAGCAGGTTGCTCACAGCCACATCCAGCCTGGCTGCAAACACCTCCAGGGGTGAGGCTTCCACCACCTCCCTGGGCAACCTCTGCTAGTCTCTCACCACCCTCATGGGGAAGAGCTTCCTAACATCTAATCTAAATCTAGCTTGGATCCATTACCCCCAGTCCTATAATTATCTGACACCCTAAATAGTCCCTCCCCAGCTTTCTTGTAGGCCCCCTTTAAATACTGGAAGGCCACAATAATAATCACTGCTGCAGCTGAAGCTTAGAACCATTTCAAAATGTAGGGGAAATGGTATTGTGCATTTTCCCATAGCTGATTATCCAACATTTAAGAATGTTTCCCTTGCTCTGATGGTGCCATAATTGTACAATTATGGAATGCATTTTGAAGAGAGAGAGAAATGTGTAAAATTCAGTGGGTAATTGAAAACTCCTAAGTGCACAGGGCTATCAAAGCTGTGCTTTTACAATCTGCTGCTTACATGATAAGTCAAGTAAAAATTGGAAGTTCCAGTCTTAAAGAGGAGGGTGTTTTCTGCATTACTGTGCATGCAGAAGTGGGTATCTTCCTTTCACCAGGCCAGTTTGAGTTTTCTGTGTCTCTTTATAGAATCATAGAATGGTCTGGGTTGGAAGGGACCTCCAAAGGTCATCCAGTCCAACCCCCTCTGCAGTCAGCAGGGACATCCTCCACTAGATCAGGTTGCCCAGAGCCTTGTTGAGCCTCACCTCAGGGTCTCAACTACCTCCTTGGGCAACCTCTTGCAGTCTTCCACCACCCTCACTTGTTCCTAACATCCAGCCTATATCTGCTCTTCTCTCATTTCAAACCATTGTCCCTCGTCCTGTCCCTGCAGGCCTTTGCAAACAGTCTCTCTCTGCAGACTTCTTGTAGCCCCCTTCAGGTACTGGCAGGCTGCTCTTAGGTCTGCCTGGAGCCTTCTCTTCTCCAGGCTGCACAAGTCCAGCTCCCTCAGCCTGTCCTCATAGCAGAGGTGTTCCATCCCCTGATCATTTTGGTGGCCCTCCTCTGGCCCCACTCCATTAGGTCCATGTCCTTCCTATACTGAGGTCTGCAGAGCTGGACACAATACTCCAGGTGGAGTACTTCTATTTATTCTAACAAGTCATTATTTGAGCTTACTTTTCAAGCAAAGCTGCAAGCCCAGAAAGCAGAGGTGTTACCCTACTTATTCCAGACTTTTTGTTCTGGATTCAGCCTTTTCAGTTGTTTATTTATCCTAGAGACTCGTTCAAAGCTGTGTCTTCATAGAAATGTGATACTGATTGCTCTTACTTGGATCATCTCACCGAGCTGCTCAGTTTCTGAAAGGAAAGGATTGAAACCCAGTAGATCCAATAATAGAAAAGAGAAACAAAATTAACCAGGGAATGATATCCTTATGTACTAAATATAATCCAAAGAGAGTTTGTCAGGGTAGGTCTTTAATTTTAGCTGAGCCTTTTCCTGTCAGATAGAAGTGATGAATATTTGTACTGCTTCTCAGCCTCTGTTGCCAAGCGTGGTTAGAGATAGAACAACACGTTGCTAAATTATTATGTTTGAGTGATGTTAAGCTATAAAACAGATACAGTTATTGTTCTGATTTCTCAAGGACTCTTCCTGGTTTTCAGGAGCTCCCGTATTTGCTTATTTTTTTTTAATATAATGCTTGCATATAGTAGGCATTATATAAACACCAGCACTATTCAGGGACCATTTCTCCAGGGACCAGTTTTGATTCTGCAAAGACTTAAAGATATTCTTTATGCAGCAAAAGGCTGTCTCAACTTAGAAAATCAAATTCACACTAGGTTTATTGTGGGATTTGGGCCCTAAACATGATGTTAATTTTGGTGGTAGTTTCTCCTGACATACTTAGTTGATTATCATAACAGTTTTAGCCCTTCCCCTTGACAATTCCTAATCACAGCCAGCAATATGGTGGATGAGAAGCTCAACAGGAGCCAGCAGTGTGCACTCTCAGCCCAGAAAGCCAACCAGAGCCTGGGCTGCATCAAGAGAAGCACAGCCAGCAGGTCAAGGGAGGTGATTCTCCCTCTCTGTTCCACTCTGCTGAGACCCCACCTGGAGTACTACGTCTAGTACTGGAGCATCTATTACAAGAAGGATCTGGACATGCTGGAAGGTGTCCAGAGAAGGAGCACAAGGATGATCAGAGGGCTGGACCTCCTCTCCTATGAGGACAGGTTGAGAAAGTTGGGGTTGTTCAATTTGGAGAAGAGAAGGCTCCAAGGAGACCTTCTTGTGGCTTTCCAGTATCTTATGGGGGCTACAAGAAAGCTGGGGAGTGACTTTTTAGTATGTCAGGGAGTGATAGGACTGGGGGGAATGGAAGAAAGCTAGAGGAGGGGAGCTTTAGATTAGATATTAGGAAGAAATTCTTCCCCATGAGGGTGGTGAGACACTGGCACAGGTTGCCCAGGGAGGTGGTGGAAGCCTCATCCCTGGAGGTGTTTGCAGCCAGGTTGGATGTGGCTGTGAGCAACCTGCTGTAGTGTGAGGTGTCCCTGCCCATGGCAGGGGGTTGGAACTGGATGATCCTTGAGGTCCCTTCCAACCCTAACACTTCTATGATTCTATAATATATTTATTATATAGATTGCAGATTTCCTATACTCTTACTAATAGAACTTGAGGTATGCTCATTTTGTTCACCTCCAAACTACCTCCCTCTCTGGGAAAATTTCAGCTCTTTTGCTTGGCCTGTTAATTGCTGACAATTTCATATCCATAATTTTGCATGCATGATTTTTACAAAGACAATTTCTTTTTTTTTTTTCACCAAATGCCAGCGTGTGGAATTAGAAATCATTCTTTTGAAAAGCTGACATTAATTTGAAATCCAGTTGAATTGCAAAAAAATTAGAAGAAATACATCTAAATATCCATGCCCATATTTGTTCTCCTGTATCTATTTTCCCTTTTTCACATTTCTGTTTTTTTTTTCTAATGATAGATAAATACTACACATACCCCCCCAAAAAAATTATTCTGCAAACTGTGCCCTCAGATGCTGACACAAAAAAATAAATAAAGGACTACTTTGTTTTCTCTAATTTTCCCTGTTTGAGGAACACCAAGTAAGTACAGTCAGATTTCCAGCTGACATTGTACAAAACAGTCTCTACCTGACACAGGAGTAACTGAACTGCTGTCAGCTTTGGCCACCACATTGTGGAGCAGAGAGAGGACCAAAATCCCTGAAGACCCTTCTTTCCTTTTCTATTCACAGCATATAATCAATGCTAAATATTCAGTTTTGTAAGATCTGATTTTTTTTTTTTTTAGTCTGCCCATCTTGTGGGGATGTATTTTTGGCATGGAGCAAGCAATCTGTTTTATTTTAGGAAAGAATACTACATGACAGACTTTCTTATTGTTTTGTAAGCTTTGCAAATGTAATATTCTTAACAATTTTCTTGTTATAAAACACTTTGGTATTCAGCCTTTGAATTCAGGCATCTTATAGCAGGAATGCATGTGGCCTATTTATTAGATGAACTAGGATGTTGACAAGGATTGCTGCTATCTTACTTTCTTCAAGAACTGACATTTTTGTTCTGATTCAGTTTTCCTAGTGGAATCTTTACTTATTAAAGTCATAAACCTATTGTTGAGAGACCCTGGCAAAGCTTAAACTGGATCTCAGGAGTTTGATGCCGTGTGTTTAATGCAGGCAGGGTAAAAGAAATTTTAAATGTATTATTTAAAGGCACATTAATCTTGCTGCTGTAATGGTGTAATAATGCATGCCATAGAAGGTTTTCATAAACTCAGCTTCTAAAAGTAACATCACAGTAGCTTTCTTTTTTGTTCTCCAAGTCAATTCTTTGTAGAGATAACAATTATGCATTCATCTCTGTCTCTTACAGCCTGATTCCATATTCAGCTGTGAGATAGGTAGACCCTAGTCCTTACTCACACAACAGAAAAAGAATATTTCTGGTTTGGAAGGAATGCTGAAATGTGTATCTTCTTCAGTTCAATTGAATAAAATAGTTAAATGCTTGCTCAATAGGTTGAGTATAGGTTTGCCTTCTCATTCCTGTGTTTTCATTGGACTTCTAATAGATTAAATAGGTATTTTAAATACATTAGCTATTTAGATGTTATTGAAATTATTATTAAATTGAGATTTTATTGAAATAGATTTAACAGATATTTTATTTTTAAATAAATAAGTAAATAACCCAACAGCATTCATTCTTTTTTAAGATTAATGCTTTAAAACCAACACTTTGTGTTAGTTAGATTATGACTCTTCAAGCCCATCACTTTTTCTTCAGCTGTGGTCATTGCACTGGGTTCAGGTTTGCTCTGCAGCACTGCTGTGAGGCATTGGTTAGTGTGGGAGTGTTCTGTAGCTTTCCTGAGTAAGTGCAATAAAAACAGAGAGGATCTTTACTGAGAGCTGAGGCATCCGAAACACAAGGCCTTGGTGTGGTGACTTCATCTGTCTGAGCAAAGCTCAGCAAAGCAGCATGCACACAGCAGTTCTGATAAGAGCTTTGCTTTAATCATAGAATGGGTTGGGTTTGGAAGGGACCTCCAAAGGTCATCTAGTCAAACCCCCCAGCAGGCAGCAGGGACATCCTCCACCAGATCAGCTTGCCCAGAGCCTTGTCCAGTCTGACCTGGAATATCTCCAGGGATGGAGCCTCAACCACCTCCCTGGGCAACCTGTTCCAGTGTTCCACCACCCTCATGGGGAAGAACTTGTTCCTAACATTCAGTCCTTCCTGTACTGAGGGCTCCAGAGCTGGATGCAATAGGCCAGATGATGTGCTCCTTTATAGAAGAGTCTACAACAGTGTTCTTAGGAAAGGACTCTTAAATTTGCTTCATAGTGCCACAGCTGTCTGCCAGACATTCTGAATCTCATTGATGAGAGAGCAGAATCAATTGTGAAAAACAACTTAATCATAACATATTCCTCTTCTTCTTGCACTCCAAATGCTTAACTTACATTGTTCCAGCATCATCTGAGTAGAATTTCTTAGCAAGACCTTATCTATTCATTCTCATTTACTCGACAGGCTATCACAAAGATACTCAGCTGTTTAAGACAGTTGTAAGCTTCTGAAAGGTAATGAATAAATGCAGCATCCATGTACAACACAAAATGTCAGCAGTTTATTCTAAAGAAGCCAGAAGAGGTCATTGTTAGAAGCATTTCTGTAAGCTTCTGTAGCAGCTGGGGAAAGATTATTAGTCCCCAGCAGCTCCATCACTTGTGCTTTGTGCAAGCTCTGAAGTTAAAGGTTATGAGTGCTATGGTCCTGCACAGGTGCATCCTGAAATAGTCTTTCACACAGAATGATTCTCATTTGTTAGATTTGGAAATGTACTTTCTCCTGGCCTTAATTTTCATGTAGTTCCTCGTATTCTAAATGGCAGCTGAAGGCAAGCAGAAATAGTGAGTAATTGATTTAACAACCTCAGACAAGTACAGGGAAGTAGAAAAGTTTGTCTTAGTGCTTGATGTGACCTGAGAGAGCTTCCTTAGACTTTTTTTTTTTTCCTCTGAACAGTACCTCAGCACCTTGGGCCAGCAAAGTGGCCTTTAAGCCTGAATGAACATGCCTTTTTTTTTTTTTTCCTTCTTTTTCCCTCTTCAGTGCAAATCTCCAGTGTTTCATCTTTTCAAACTGTTTTACAGCACTCAGAGCAGAATTATATTGACAAGGTTAGAATTCATCTCCTAGAGGAGAATGCCGTGGCTCCTCCTGTTAAGTGCTAATATAACATTTATGTGGTGGTGCCTTAATAACAGCCCTGGCTAGCCTAATGAAAGTACTGAAAGCAAACAGTGTTCAGTGAGATTTTATTATGACTGAAGTGACTGCAATTTGAGACAAATTATCCCTATTTTTGTTCCCATATCACACCCAGAAATGCTAAAGCAATTGCTGTGTGTTTGGGATAGAATTAGACTTGGCTGTCGTTAATATAGTCGTGAGTGCATTTTACACGTAAACAGCTCAGGAGGGTCAAGGCAGCAAAGACATTCAGTGCCAAACTGCTTGTCAATAAGTTTGGCAGTGAATTTTGCAATAAAGTGCCTGCAACCTGTCATTATTTCTTCCTCTCAAAGTTGAGAGTGAGTGGATGAAAATGGAGCTGGTGAATTGAAGGGACTGGGAATTACCTGGCCTGCAGGCAAAATGACAGCTTTGCCTTCTCAGGACTTTTTTCTTTCAGAGGTCAGAGCAATGGACAGTATTCCCAGGATATATACTGGGGTATAAGCAGACTGGCACACACACAAAAAAAAGAAGTTAGAATCCATGCACGCAAAGAATATGATGCAAGTCACTAATGTAAGTCCTGGCCTGCATCAGGAATAGTGTGTCCAGCGGGAGCAGGGAAGTCATTCTGCCCTGGACTCAGCACTGGTTAGACCACACCTTGAGTGCTGTGTCCAGTTCTGGGCCCCTCCATTCAAGAAAGATGTTGAGATGCTGGAATGTGTCCAGAGAAGGGCAACAAAGCTGGGGAGGGGTCTGGAGCACAGCCCTGTGAGGAGAGGCTGAGGGAGCTGGGGGTGTTTAGCCTGGAGAAGAGGAGGCTCAGGGGAGACCTCATTGCTGTCTACAACTACCTGAAGGGAGGTTGTAGCCAGGTGGGGGTTGGTCTCTTCTCCCAGGCAACCAGCACCAGTGCAAGAGGACACAGTCTCAAGCTGTGCCAGGAGAAGTTTAGGCTTGATATAGAAAGAAGTTCTTCAAAGAAAGAGAGATTGGCCATGGGAATGTGCTGCCCAGGGAGGTGGTGGGGTCAACGTCCCTGGAGGTGTTTAGGAGGAGACTGGATGAGGCACTTAGTGCCATGGTGTGTTTGATTTGTTAGGGTTGGGTGGTTAGTTGGACTTGATGATGTTGGAGGTTGATTCTGTGATTTTGAAATATTAAAAATGCTTAATGTGTTGTCTCACCATGAAAAATGACCAAAGTTGAGAATAAAAATAGTCTGCTAGGCAGAAAAAGATTTTCAACTGTTTGACTGTTTGAATAGTTGTTCCAGGAGACACCCCTGAGTTCAGAGAGCTGGTAAATGAGTGTAGATTCATACATTGGTCTTCTCCAGGCTAAACAGCCCCAGCTCTCTCAGGCTTTCCTCATAAGGTAGATGTTCCAGTCCCCTAATCGTCTTCGTGGCTCTCTGCTGGACTCTGTCAAGTAGTTCCTTGTCTGTCTTGAACTGGGGAGCCCAGAATTGGATGCAGTATTCATTGTCTTTAGTACTTCAGCTTTTAAAAAGACCATTGGTATGAACAAAGGTTACTGTATGCAAAAAGACTATTTCTTTTTATTGCAGAATGAGTGCAAAAGAAATGATGATCAGCATTTTTCAAAAGGGTGTAGGCAAAGTGGTAGTTTGAGAGCAGATTTAAACTGTCAGACAAATTTGTAATTGCTCAAGGGGACTTTTCCATAAGAATCATGGTGTCACAGAATCACAGAGTGTTAGGGACCTCGAAGGGACCTCGAAAGCTCATCCAGTCCAACCCCCTTGCCAGAGCAGGATCACTTATACCAGAGCAGGAGCACCTATACTAGGTCACACAGGGACACATCCAGGCAGGTTTTGAATAACTCCAGAAAGGGAGACTCCATAACCCCCCTGGACAGCCTCACCCTCACAGGGAAAAAAAATTTCCTCATGTTTCCATGGAACTTCCTATGCATAAACTTCCACCCATTGCCCCTTGTGCTGTCTTTGGGCATCACCCAGCTCCATCCTTTTGGGACTCACCCTTTACATTTTTATATACACAAATGAGGTCACCTCTTAGTGTCCTCCTCTCCAAGCTCAGGAGCCCTCAGCTCTCTCAGGCTCTCCCTATAAGGAAGATGTTCCACTTCTTAATCATTTTTATGGCTCTGTGCTGGCCTCTCTCAAGCAATCCCCTGAGGTCCTTCTTCAACTGAGAGGCCCAGCGCTGGACGCAATGTTCCAGATGTGTCCTCACCAGGACAGAGTAGAGGGGGAGGAGAACCTCTCTGGACCTACTCAGCAGACCCCTTCTAATCCACCCTAGGATGCCATTGGCTTTCTTGGCCACAAGAGCACATTGCTGGCTCATGGTCATCCTTCCAGTTCATGGAAATCAGAGCAGTGCTGACTTGTACCAGCTAAGGATTTGCTTGTACCTGTATCCATCTACACCAACATTCACACAACAATTGCTCCCCACTCCTATTTTCATGCTTTATAGCTTGCAAATTAAATTCATGGATACTATTTAGACTGTTATGCAATCATCTAATTTTTTGAATGCATAGATATGTATCCAAGTGCTAATAATGGCTTCAGTTAAAATCATGCAGACTGCTTGGTTGTTCTTTTGTTGACTATATTCCTATGAAGGCTCTACTAATTTCTCTCCTCATAAGGAAGATGTTCCATTCCCTTCATCATTTTTGTGGCTCTGCACTGGACTCAAGCGGTTCCCTGTGGCCCTTCTTGAACTGAGAGGCCCAGAACTGTACACAATATTCCAGAGGAATACTGTGAAGAAGGAAGATCTAGAGGAAAAAGTCTCCATGAGATACCTGCACTGCACATATTTCTTTAGAGTATTTAAGTTAAATATGAGCAACATTAATTCCTACCAGGCCTGTAACATGCAGAATGATTTGTTTGTCTTTCAGGCTGCTGATTCAGAGCTGTGCCAGGACGTAGCTGCAGCTGGACTGCTTGCTGTGGTGGTAGTCCCTCAGCTCCCCAGAGCTGCTGCCATTGAATGGCACGTCATCGCAGCAGCCGATCAGCCTCTCCAAAGAAAGCACTATGCCACAAAGGTGTTGTCAGGGGCCTTCCAAATCGAGTGTGAGTCCGTGGAGTCCAGTTCTGCATCTTGTGCAGCAGTCTCTGTACAACTCAGCTTAATTTCACCCTCCACTTCTCAGCCTGATTTAGATGGAATTCTTCATGACTTAGTTGCTGTCTTTCGACAAGCTGTTGAGAAACTTTCGGGAGACTGCGGTGCAAGTCCCTTGTCTCTTAGAGCTTTCTTCAAGGAGGGTGTCTTTGATGCTGAAGCACTACAGACAGGTAAGACAATATGGTGAATACTGTGAATACTAAGTGTAAGGTAATTTTTGTTTGCTTCTTCATAAGGTTTCATTGGAAGAAGGCATTTTAGAAGTGCCTTTCAAAGATAGGTGTCCAAGAAGGCCAACAGCATCCTGGCCTGTATTAGGAACAATGTGGCAAGCAGGACAAGGGAAGTGACCGTCCCCCTGTACTCAGCACTGGTCAGGCCACACCTCAAATTCTAGCTTCAGTTTTGGGCCCCTCACTACAAGAAAGAGATTGAGGTGCTGCAGCATGTCTGAAGAAAGGCAATAAAGCTGATGAAGGGTCCTAGAACAGCAAAAAGGTGGAGTTGAACGTTGATCCATAATGTCAAGCAGCATCAAAATTGTGGTTAGACCCCCTCAAAGATGACTAAGTAGTATAAAGCCAGACTCTATCCCTCCTAGAAAGGACAGTAAAAAAATACTCTACAAAAAATAATTGCATAGAAATATAAGTTTCCAGACAACCTGTGCTAGATTCTATGGTCCTGCTCTGGCAGAGGGGTTGGACTTGATGATCTTCAGAGGTCCCTTCCAACCACTAACATCCTGTGACCCTGTGAAGTGGTAGCACAAGAGGAAACAGCCTGATGTTGCACCAGAGGAGTTTCAGATTGGGTATTAGGTAACATTTCTGTACCACAAAGGGTTGTCAAGCATTGGAACAGGCTTCCCAAGGAAGTTTTTGATTCACCACCACAGGAGGTGTTTAAGAGACATGTAGATGTGGTGCTGAGGGACATGGCTTAGTGGTGGACTTGGCCATGCTGGGTTAACAATTGGACTTGATGATCTTAAAGGATTTTTCCATCCTAAATGATTCTGGCCTGTAGTGCCAGGATGAGGAGCAACGGCTAGAGAAGAGGAGATTTAGATTGGACGTTAGGAGCAAGTTCTCTGCCATCAGGGTGGGGAAACACAGGAACTGATTTCCCAGGGAGGTGGTTGAGGCCCCATCCCTGGAGATATACAAGGTCAGGCTCAATGGGGCTCTGGGCAACCTGATCTAGTGGAGGATATCCCTGCTGACTGCAGAGGGAGTTTGACTGGATGACCTTTGGAGGTCCCTTCCAACCCAGACCATTCTATGATTAAGATATGTTTGTTGCTTTCCTGGTTACCAAATATGCTTCTCAGATGGAAATGCTTTATTCTTGCACATTTTGAAGTCCAAGCAGAACTTGTGCTGACCTTGCAGCTCACCTGACTTTGAGCAGAAGGTTGGAGCAGAGAGTCTTGCTCCAATCTGAGTTGTTCTGCAATTCCATGAAAGAGAAGTGGCTGAGAACTCAGGGTCAAGCAGAAGGAGAAGAAATCCCATGCACTGAAGTCTTTGAGCAGCTGTCCATTTGATAGCTCACTTTTGCAAGGATTTAGGACTCCATTCAAATGAGACAATGAAATATTAATGTTTTAGAACAAGGAAATGCATCCTCTAGATCTGAGGGTGTCTGGTTTTGAACCTAGGCTGATTTCTTACCATTTTCACAGAAGCACAGAAACATTCAGGTTGGAAAAGACAAAAAGACCCTCAGTATCCAACCAATAACCCTACCCTACTCTATGCTATTTTATTTAAACAGAACTTGCTAACCAAACAAATTTCCTGCTTTTTCGTCAATGTTGATTTTTTCCAGATCTCATTCCCTTACCAAGAGAATACAGAACAAAATAATGTTTCAGCTATAATTAACTTCTTATGTTGTACATCTGTATTCTGGGCTATGCTCAATTTGAGACAGCTAAGAACATGCAAAAGCACAAAAGCTTATTTCATCTGTCAGACCTACAAAACTGGTAGACCATACTGCTATTGAAATCAGGAAGAGCTTTGTTATCAATTTGAGTAAGCAACAAAATCAGATCTTCAGTCTATATTTATCTCAAACAAGCATGCACTTTAAAAGTCCTTGCAGACCACAACTGATCCATATTAATTAGCTGACATAAATGTTAGCCCTCAAATACTCCACTGTCCCATTTTTTTTCCCCTTAACCTGCAGCAGTTTTTGAAGAGAATTCAACTTGACATTGTTTAATAGATTTAAAGCACAAGAATTGAAAGCTATAAAAATGTGGCATAGAATAAGCATATTTAATCCAGGAAGCAAGGAGTGAACATATAGTCTGACAGAATGTTGTTGTTTTTACTACATCTTGTTTAAAGAGCTAAAAAGGAAACCTGATAAAACATGTTCCTGGCATGGGATGAACGTTACCATTTTGCCTGCTCTCTTTCTGATGTTTCTCAGGCCATAGAATAATTTACTTCCAGATAAATGCAATTTCCTTTACTAAACATAATGCTCAATATAATGTATAAATTGTGTGCATAAAAAATTGATTTGATTCACTTTGTCAATGGTTTGGAATGAGAGAAGAGGAAATTTAGATTGGAGGTTAGGAACAAGTTCTGCACCATGAGGGTGGTGGAAGACAGGCACAGGTTGCCCAAGGAGGTAGCTGAGGCCCCATCTCTGGAGATATTCAAGGTGAGGCTTGACAAGGCTCTGAGCAACCTGATCTAGTGGAAGATGTGCCAGCTGACTGCAGGGGGGTTGGACTGGATGACCTCTGAAGGTCCTTTCCAAAGCATTCTATGAGTCAGTGTTATACTACCAATGGCACAGGAAGATTTGTTGTGGTTGTCATACATTCATTCTGATTGTATTCAGATCTCTGCACTGCCATAATAATTCCTGTCATTAGAGCAATTTTATCATTATCCCCACTGCTAAGAAATCCATTCTTGAACATCTGTAGAATGTCAAGAATACATTAAATTTACCACCATCACTAATTCATTGATGAAGAATTTAAAAATACCTTCTAGTTCAGAAACTAGAGGTAGATGTAAAGGGAAGAAGAAATCTCCTCTATATATGAAGATAATTTCTGAAAATAGTTGTTCCTGAAATGTGTTTTATTGATAGTTTCAACCTGATGCAAGACTATTACATATACTGCTTGTGATTCATTCAAAATCAGAAACTCCCAGAGCACAGTAAAGTGGCAGAATCCTCTCTCTCCATCTGCTGGCCACACTGCTTTGGGTGCAGCCCAGGCTGCCATTGGCCTTCTGTGTGCAAGCTCACACTGCCTGCTCATATCCAGCTTCTCATCCACCAGCAGCCCCAAATCCTTTCCTGCAGGGCTGCTTTCTGTCACCTCATCCCCCTGCTGGTATTGATAATGAGGATTGTTCTGACCCAGGTGCTCTTGTTGAACCTCGGGAGGTTCACCTGGGCCACCTCTCCAGCTTGTCCAGATCCCTCTGGATGCCATCCTGTCCCTGTGGTGTATCAACACCACCACACAGCTTGGTGTCATCTGCAAACTTGCTGATGGTGCACTCCATCCCACTGTCTATGTCACTGATAAGATATTAAACAGTACAGATCCCAGTATGGACCCCTGAGGGACACTACTTATCACTAGTCTCCATCTGGACTTCGAGCCACTGAGCACCATGCTCTGGATGCAACCATCCAGCCAATTCCTTATCCACTGGAAAGTCCACCCATGAAATCCATATCTCTCCAACTTGGTCAGTAGGATGTTGTGGGGGACTGTGTCAAAGGCCTGGCGGAAGTCCAGATGGATCACATCCATAGGTCATCCACTGTCCACAGATGTAGTCACTCCATCATAGAAGGCTACTAGGTTCATCAGGCAGGATTTGCTCCTAGTGAAGCCATGTTGGCTGTCTTTGATCTCCTCCCTGGTCTCCATGTGCCTCCTCAGGTCTTTCTTTTGAATCCTATGACATTTTAACCTGCCTGTAATACAAGCCCAAGGTGCTGAAGACTGTTAAATTCTCATGACCAGTTTTCACATCATATTCTCATTTTCCTCTTAGGGTGGTCCTGATGTTTCATCTATAACAGAAAATTAACCTGTCAGCCTTCTTCTTTGTAGTCGCCTCTGGGGAGGACACACCTTGAGTACTGAGTCCATTTTTGGGCACCTCAATACAGGAGAGATGTGGAGGTGCTGGAGCCAGCGCAGAGCAGGGCAAGGAAACTGTGAAGGGCCTGGAGAATAAATCTGATGAGGAGAGACTGAAGGAGCTGGGGATGGTTAGTTTGGGAAAGATGAGGCTGAGGGGAGACCTCATTGCTCTCTACAGCTACCTGAAAGGACATTGTAGAGAGGCTGCTGCTGGTCTCTTCTCACAAGTAATTAGTGGAAACAGCCTCAAGCTGCACCTGGGTAGGTTTAGACTGGACGTTTTTTTCATGGCAAGAGTGGTCAGGGCTTGGAATGTGCTGCCCAGGGAGGTGGTTGAGTCCCCAAGCCTGGATGTGTTTAAAGGTGGTTTGGATGTGGTGCTTGGGGCTATGGTTTAGGGCTGAACCTTGTAGAGTAGGGTTCTGGGTTGGCCTTGGTGATCCTGAGGGTCTTTTCCAACCTGAATGTTTCTGTGATTCTGTAAATCTAGATTCAGGAGGGAAAAAAAAAAAAAAAAGGCATGTTTTACATTACCCAGAAGTTGGATTCATTGCCTGAATCATTTCAGAACATATAGATAATATCTTTAGGCAAGCTCAGATAAGCTTGTTCTGCTTATAGAATGCAGGAATCTCAATGTGGCAAGTCACCAGGTGGAACAGTACTGACTTCCAAATGAGCACCAGTGTCTTGTCAGCTCTGAGCACAGCCAAAATTTGCTCACAGCTGGTTTTGTAGGCTTGCCCTAAGGTATTTTGAGTATTTGGCTGTCTCTGTGGTGATTCCAGCTGCCTCTGAAGGTTCCTTCCTGTTGCAGAGTGTGTATAGGTGAGTATCAGAATTTAATTCTGGTGCTGAAACATTCTTTCAAACACAGGACAGCATTTTGCTGGGACCCAGGCTAAAGCAAAAATGTAGTGATCTTAACTTGAAAATCTGCATAGCTAATACATGGACTTGTAAAAAAATCTTGGCTGCCAGAACACAAATGCCATTGAGGGAGAAGCTTTCCAGTTGCTGTTTACTCATTGAGCTCAGGTGGTGCTGGTTGCCAGCCATTTGTGTGTGATCTTAGTGACATGTTTGATCAGGCACCAGGTCAGGTTAGAGGCTGCCCTGCTGGAAAGCAGCTCCATGGAGAAAGACCTTGGAGTGCTGGTGGACAGCAAGTTCTGCATGGGACAACAATGTGCTCTTGTGGCCAAGAGAGCCAATGGGATCCTGGGGAGCAGCAAGAAAAGTGTGGCCAGCAGGACTAGAGAGGTTCTCCTCTCCCTCTGCTCTGCCCTGGTGAGACCACACCTGGAGTACTGTGTCCAGTTTTGAGCTCCCCAGTTCAAGAGAAACAGAGACCTGCTGGAGAGAATCTAAGGGAGAGCCAGGAGGATGCTTAGGGGACTTGAGCATCTCCCCTGTGAAGAGAGACTGAGAGCCCTGGGGCTGTTTAGTGTGGAGAAGAGAAGACTGAGAGGGGATCTGATCAATGTCTCTCAATATCTGAGGGGTGGGTGTCAGGAGGAGGGGGCCAGGCTCTTTTGGGTGGTTCACAGTGGTAAGCCAAGGAACAATGGGTTCAAACTTCAACAGAGAAGATTTCATCTCACCATGAGGAGAAACTTCTTTCCAGTGAGGGTGACAGAGCCCTGGAACAGGCTGCCCAGGGGGGTTGTGGAGTCTCCTTCTCTGGAGACTTTCCAACCCCACTTGGATGCATTCCTGTGCAGACTACCCTGAGTGATGCTGCTCTGGCAGGGGGGTTGGACCTGGTGATCTCTTGAGGTCCCTTCCAACCTCCAATATACTGTGAGACTGTGATCTCAGCCAGGTGTTAGACATTGTTGATCCCACAAGTGGGTCTGTTCTTTTGGAGTCTTCAACTGGCATCAGATGCATTGTCTGCTGAGGAAAGATAATATTAATAACATGGCAGGGGATGCTGGACACCGATGCTCAAATCTTTTTCATGTGAAGCATATCAGAAACCTGTCTGTAATGGAAGAGCAGAAATGAACCTGTCTCAGAAACCAAGGGAGATGGTTGAGGTGGTTGCAGTCATAGTGGGTAAACTTCCATCATGAGCAAATAATCTTCCATAATTTTGGTAAGATCTTGAAATGCAATTTATTGTCTCCTCTAGCATGGGAAGGAAATAAAGGTAATTTTTTTTCTGGATCAGAATTTCAAATCATTAGAATCAAAGGAGGAAATACTGCCACAGATCTTTTCAAATGAGACTGTGATGGCATTGTCTGTCTTGGCCACAAGAGCACATTGCTGGCTCATGGTCAAGACCCAGTCCTGTTTCAAGTAAGATTTTCCACAGTCCAGTTGAACTACACTTGACCCATATTAGAAATATTTTTTAAACTGCAGTATCACTGAAACTTGCTAAATACATCAGTCCTAAGAGCCTTTTAGCTCTAAGCATTTACAGATTACAGCCACATTTAAAACTAATTATATATTCATTTTAATGGTGCTATCAGGCTGTCTTTCTGTTCCTGTTCTCTTCTGCCTTTTTATATTCCCACTTCATTTTTTTCCCCTATAATATTAAAAAGGGGTTATGTAACATGATGTTCTGGTCAATGCAAGACCTTTTCTACTCCCTAATAAATATTCCCAAATATTCTGCATACCTCCTGTGAAGGAGGCTTGTGAAATCATAATGGGATAACTTCTGAGCATTCAGCTTTCCTCTGCTGAAGCATAATCTAGTCAACTGGATGGTATAGCAAATCGTCCTGACACATTTATATTAACGCAGATAGAAATGAGAACAAGAAAGAAATAGCCAAATTTATGTTAAAGACTTCTAAAGGCTTAGCAGCATCTTACTAAGTATATATGTCAGCTTAAGCTAATCCTCCTGCTTCCAACACGTCCTGTGCTCTCAGCATGGCGCCCGTAATGCTCTCACACGTTAGGAGGGATTGCCTCTGAGAAGTTCACCATCACTATTACACTTTGTTCAATGAAACTTTGCATCTGGTCTGGGGATGAAACAGAAAGCTATCTGTCTGACATTTGCATTACAAACCTTTAGCTTCTTTTGACAGCAGTAGCACCAGCTGTAATAATTTCCAATCACTTGCTACAATATGCAGAATATGCACATTCCTCCTGCTCATCTTGATCAGGTGAAAACAAATTCATCTAATTTATTTGGATAGCTTTACAGAAATGATTCTTTTTTCCCCATGCTTTTCTAGAGGAGACAATAAATTGCATTTCAGGATCTTGCCAAAATTATTCAAGATTTTTTTTTTCCCACCAAAACCCACTCAAGTGATCAGAGAATCATTTGAAAAGATCTGTGGCAGTATTTCCTCCTTTGGCTCTAATGATCTGAAATTCTAATCTGAAAAAAAGTTACTTTTATTTCCTTCCCATGCTACAGCAGAAATGTTGAACTTTTTCTATCAGTTTCCAAGGTTCTTGTGCTGTTCTTGTCTCCCCTGCAAGTCACTGTATACATACTTTGAGCAGAACATCATAGAATCACAGAATGACTTGGGTTGAAAGGGACCTGAGAGATCATCCAACCTGGCCTTGAACACCCCTAGGGAGGAGGGTTCCACAACCCCCCTGGGCAGCCCATTCCAGAGTCTTACCACCCTCGTACTGAAGATCTTCTTCCTCAGATCCAGTCTAAACCTAATCTCCCTCAGCTTCAAACCTGTCACTTTTGTCCTGTCTCCAGACACCCTGATGAAAAGTCCCTCTGCAGCCCTCCTGTAGGATCCCTTCAGTTATTAGAAGGCAGCTCTAAGGTCCCCACAGAGTCTTCTCTAAACTGAGTAACCCCAGCTCCCTCAGCCTATCCTCATTGCCAGAGGTGTTGCTGCCCTTGGATCATCCTTGTTGCCTCCTCTGGACTCCAACAGCTCTGTGTCCTTCTTACTCTGGGGACACCAGAACTGGAGGCAGTATTTGAGGTGGGGTCTCAGCAGAGCAGAGCCAAGGGGCAGAATCCCCTCTCTTGCCCTGCCAGCCACGCTTCACATCTCACATAGAAGTGAGAAATTTTGTCTGCTGTCAAAGACATGGAAAAATTGTTTTAGTTGTGTTGCCTCTTGACTCAGTTTGCATAGGAAAGTGTTTTATGCCTGTGAGGCAGCTTAAAATATATTAGACCCTACCATAAGGCTGTAGCCTTCTCTCATTTAAGATGGGAAATTTATATTTTAAGTGCAAAGATACTGGATTCAATCACTCAATGCCAAGGCCAGACAGAAAAAGCAGAACTCCTCCTTATTCAAAACAGCCAGTCTGTGACATCTAAAGGTTATGTTTTGTGCTGTCCTGCATAAAAATCTTGGCCAAATCTTTAAATGGAAACAAATTCTGTAATTGTTTGGCCCAAGACTGATCTAGAACATACACCTTTTATCCTTGATGCACAACACAGGCAGTATATTGCTAAGGTTGTTTCAAAGCTACAACTTCAGATTTCTTTCAGAGTACCTGCCACTGAAATCTAGCATCAATTTATAGGTTACTTTATCCCTTATACTTCATAGGTTACTTTAACCAAGTTGTGTTTTCATATGATCTGGAAGGGCTCCTGATCTCTTAGCCAGCTTGTACTGGCTCTTTAATTTTCCTGTTGAACATTTACATGGAGTGACTTCTCCATGGAACAATGTGCTCTGGTAGCCAAGAGAGCCAATGGGATCCTGAGATGTATCAAGCAAGGTGTGTCCAGCAGGGCTAGGGAAGTTCTTCTACCTCTCTACTCTGCCCTGCTGAGACCACAGCTGCAATCCTGTGTCCAGTTTGGGGCTCCCCAGTTCAAGAGAGACAGAGACCTGCTGGAGAGAATCTAAGGCAGAGCCAGGAGGATGCTTAGGGGACTTGAGCATCTCCCCTGTGAAGAGAGACTGAGAGCCCTGGGGCTGTTTAGTCTGGAGAAGAGAAGGCTGAGAGGGGATCTGATCAATGTCTCTCAATAGCTGAGGGGTGGGTGTCAAGTGGAGGGGGCCAGGCTCTTTTGGGGGGTGCACAGTGATAAGCCAAGGAACAATGGGTTCAAACTTGAACATAGAAGATTTCAGCTCACCATGAGGAGAAACTTCTTTCCAGTGAGGGTGACAGAGCACTGGAACAGGCTGCCCAGGGGGGTTGTGGAGTCTCCTTCTCTGGGGACTTTCCAACCCCACCTGGATGTATTCCTGTGCAGACTACCCTGAGTGATGCTGCTCTGGCAGGGGGGTTGGACCTGATGATCTCTTGAGGTCCCTTCCAACCTCTGATATCCTATGAGACTGTGAGACTGTGACTTTTAGTGTAGAGTGGACCTGTCAGAAAACAGACTGCATGAAGTACAAACGTCATAGCAAAATGTCAAAATTAATTTTGAGAAACTTTGTTTATTGACAGAGAACAACTATAAAAGCATTTTAAAACAATGACATCAGGCATCCAACCATTGCCAAAGTTGGATCATCTGGTGTTTAATATGTGAGGCATATATGATCTGTCTATCCAGAAACCACCTGTGACTAACTTATTTTTTTAAGGAAACATCCCAGAATATGGTTTACAATTACATAGGAAGTTTTTTCCCTGAGACTGTTTCCACAGGCCATTATTTTGGCACCAATATTGCGATTCTAAATCAATAAAAAATGAAAGAACTTAGATTTCTAGAGCCCTCTGCAGCATTTGTACAAATCCCTCTCTATATTAAGCCTTTATTTATAAGTAAAAAAAAAATAAAAGCCCACAACACTATTGTGGTGTTTAAACCAGTGAAGTTCACAGGATCACAGGATGTTAGGGGTTGGAAGGGATCTCTGGATCATCCAGTCCAACCTCCCCTGCCAGAACAGGACTATGGAATCCAGCACAGGTCACACAGGAATGCATCCAGATGGGGCTGGAAAGTCTCCAGAGAAGGAGTCTCCACAACCCCTCTGAGCAGCCTGTTCCAGTGCTCTGGGACCCTCACAGTGAAGAAATTCCTCCACATGTTGAGGTGGAACCTCCTGTGCTATAGTTTCTATCCATTTCCTCTTGTCCTATCCTAGGGTACAACTGAGCAGAGCCTCCCCCCTCCCTCTTGACCCCCAGCTCTCAGATATTGATAAACATTTATTAAATCCTCTCTCAGTCTTCTCAGACTAAACAGCCCCAGGGCTCTCAGCTTCTCCTCACTGGGTACCTGCTCCAGTCCCTTCATCATCCTCACAGCTCTCTGCTGGACTCTTTCTGACTTAGGAAGTCTACTAATCTTAAAATGATTGTAGGCTGAAAATGAATTGGAGATAACCTCATACATGCTGCCCTCATTATTACACCCCTGCTAGGAGGACAGGCTGAGGGAGCTGGGGCTGTTCAGCCTGGAGAAGAGAAGGCTCGGTACGTCAGGTATCACATTCAGCTGTCAGCAGTGTTTCAGCAATGCATCTGAACAGTCTGAGGTTATCCAAAATGTTTGGCTATTTGCTTGGCTACAGATAAATCTTTCTTGTTTTCTGCTGGCATGGATTCATTCTTTATAAAGATGTGAGGCTAAGAAAGAAATGGAAATAATGCCTTGATTCAAACCAGAAATGCAGAAGATAGTGCTGTGGGTAGAGTTTGCTTTCACAGCCTAGATCTTACCTTTTGTCTGTATGGATAATGGAAGCCAAGGAGGCTACCTTCCTGAAACCCAGGGAATAGCATGGACACAAGGATTACTTATTGCTCAGAGTCAAGACTGGAAATGCCTTTCTACACCACTAACAGTTTTGTTTTCTTCTGCCCTTGCCCTTTCTCTGTAGTCTAAGATGTCTCTCTTTTGGATGTGGGAAGGAGAATCAGAATGGCCTAGGTTGGAAGGGACTTCACAGATCTTCTACTCCAACCTCCCTGCCACGGGGAGGCTATTAAAGCAAACTCCCTGCCATGGCCAGGGACACCTCTCAGCTAGACTCTGCTGCTGAAGGCCTCATCCAACCTGGGCTTGAACACCCCTAGGGAGGAGGATTCCACAACCTCCCTGGGCAGCCCATTCCAGAGTCTCACCACCCTCATACTGAAGAACTTCCTCCTAAGATCCAGTCTTCCTGCTTGTGGCACAGAAGGATTAAGGGACTTGGTAGCTTCACATAAGATGGCACAATATATTCTAGGGTTTCATTTTCCTGAAGTTCAGAGCTGAAGTTGGGGATGCTCATCAGCTTTCCAAATGAGGTGCTGCTTAGGGGCAGCACAAGAGTAAGAATAGGTAAGCAGAGCCCTGCAGAACAGTTCATTGAAGTGCACGCCTTGTTCCAGAAAGGAGTCTGAGATCAAATCTGGTTTGAGATTGCTTTTCTACTGGGCATAACTTTGTCATTTTAGAATTGTCAAGGGATCTTGTCCTTTCCAGGCTTTCATGAAGAGCGTGACTAATTGAAGCCAGCCTAAGGCATTCTCTGCAGTTACATACATGAAGCTAAATACATCCCAATTTAGCTGATTATTTTGTCTGTGCATTAACTACACAGGATGTGCTCTGAATTCTTTTGTCTAATACCACATAGCATAATTTACCTGCTCTGATTTAATCAAGTATTTGGGTCACTCAAACTACAATAGCAACAGAAATTAAAAAAATAAAATAAAAAAAAACCAAAGCAAACTAATCCAAAGATAGAAATCCTGATTAATTTTACTTTTCTTCTGGTTTCTTTTTCTTGTGGTTGTTTTCGGTTGTGATTCTATGCAAACCACTTAACTGATCCTTTAAAGAGTTGTAAATAGAAATCTCAGCTGCTTAACAGTGCTTTCATTAAATGTATTGTTTGTCATGGGGCTTCACTTGTCTGAAAATACTTTATGGAGGAGTTTCTCAAACTTTTGAAGCATGCTGACATTTCATTTTGATAGGAATCATGCTGTGTAATGCTTCCTCACTACAGCAATCAATGCCACAATGCTTATTCTGCAGTAATTTGCTTCTTGACGAATGTCTTTGGCAAGTATTAATTGGTGGTTGGTGCAAGCAGGAGTTATCATGGAATGGCTTAGGTTGGAAGGAGCCTCAGAGATCATCTACTTCAATCTCCCTGCTATGGTCAAGGACATCTCTCAACAGACTTGGCTGCTCAAGGCCTCATCCAACCTTGCCTTCAACACCTCCCCCTTCAACAGCCTCCCTGGGCAGCCTGTTCCAGAGTCTCACCACCCTTGTACTGAAGATCTTCTTCCTCAGATCCAGTCTAAACCTATTCTCCCTCAGCATCAAACCTGTCACTTTTGTCCTATTTCTGGACACCCTGATGAAAAGTGCCTCTGCAGTCTTCCTGTAGGATCCCTTCAGATATTGGAAGGCAGCTCTAAGGTCCCCCCTGGAGTATTCTCTTCTCTAGGCTGAACACCCCCA
This sequence comes from Indicator indicator, assembly GCF_027791375.1. Taxonomy (NCBI): domain Eukaryota; kingdom Metazoa; phylum Chordata; class Aves; order Piciformes; family Indicatoridae; genus Indicator; species Indicator indicator. The sequence continues at coordinate 39,763,973 of NC_072013.1, forward strand.
GCTCCCTCAGCTTATCCTCATAGCAGAGGTGCTCCAGCCCTTGGATCATCTTTGTGGCCTCCTCTGGTCACCCCAACAGCTCTGTGTCCTCCTTATTTTGGGGACACCAGAACTGGAGGCAGTATTTGAGGTGGGGTCTCAGCAGAGCAGAGTCAAGGGGCAGAATCCCCTCTTGTGACCTGCTGGCCACACTCCTCTTGATGCAGCCTAGGAGCTGTGAGCACATTGCTTACAGTACTGTTTTGACATTATGTTTTTTTTCCCCCACATTTTTTGTTTCACTCTTCATGGGCATACTGCAGAGTGGCTGAATAGCATTTCAGAAGTTTTCATCGCTTTGAGTATGCTTTAAGTCAAGAATTTTCAGTTCCAAGGTGCATTGATGTCAAGCCAAGGCAGATCTGCTGTTTTTAGCTCTGAGCTGGATAGGAGCACTCAGTTAATTATCTTAGTCATTGTAACACACATTTCAAAATTATCCAGGCAGTGCCTCCCACTGTGTCATTTAAAAGAGAAGAGGCAAAGAGTGCACTTTCTGTAAGACAGTGAGACTTGAATGTGCTTGTCAAAACATAGGAAACCTTGTTTATTTTTCTAGCACACAAATGAAAGCTGCCCAAGGGTTGATGGAAGAGCATCCCATGCTGGCCAGGAGGAACTATGGGATTAGAGGCAAGACCTTGGCCCATTTGAACCACAACAATATGAGTGAGAGATTGCAGTCTCTAATTCATCCAAGGGATATTGCCTGCTCTGATGTATAATGCATAGAATCACAGAATTGTCAGGGTTGGAAGGGACCTCAAGGATCATCCAGTTCCAACCCCCCTGCCATGGGCAGGGACACCTCACACTACAGCAGGTTGCTCACAGCCACATCCAGCCTGGCTGCAAAAACCTCCAGGGATGAGGCTTCCACCACCTCCCTGGGCAACCTGTGCCAGTCTCTCACCACCCTCATGGGGAAGAACTTCTTCCTAACATCCAGCCTGAATCTCCCCACTTCCAGCTTTCTTCCATTCCTCCCAGTCCTGTCACTCCCTGATATCCTAAAAAGTCCCTCCCCAGCTTTCTTGTAGCCTCCTTTAGGTACTGGAAGGCCACAAGAAGGTCTCCTCAGAGCCTTCTCCTCTCCAGACTGAAGAACCCCAACTCTCTCAGTCTGTCTCCATAGCAGAGGAGCTCCAGCCCTCTGATCATCCTTGTGGCCTTACTCTGGACACATTCTAGCACCTCCAGATCCCTCTTGTAATAGAGGCTCCAGCACTGGATGCAGTACTCCAGGTGGGGTCTCAGCAGAGCTGAGCAGAGGGGGAGAATCACCTCCCTTGACCTGCTGGCTGTGCTTCTCCTGATGCAGCCCAGGCTCTGGTTGGCTTTCTGGGCTGCAAGTGCACACTGGTGGCTCACGTTGAGCTTCTCAAGACATATAAACCAAGTCCAAGTTTCAGAAAATACTGAGAATCTGAGCTCTGATAACCACATCAAGCTGGACATCAAACATCATTAGCTACTGTGGCTTTACTTTTTAGGTGAAATATCCTGATCTCTTGAACAGAAGTGTTTGTAACATCACTGGGAAAGAACTTCAGCACAGCTGACCTAGTTCAAAGGCATAAGATGATCTTTAATTTTCAATAGGGATATGAAACTGCAAGGCTACATCCTAATGCCACCTGCTTGGTCTTTTCTGCTCTCCCATTTTAATCTCCTGTTCTGTTTCTCACCCTTCCTTTTCACTTCCATTGATCCCTTCTCCTGTACCACATAAATCACAGAAAACATGATGCAAGAGCAACATCAAACTTGAAGGCAGGGACAGTGAGCCAGCTGCAACATTATTTCATGGAATTATGGTGCTTTGGGTTGGAAGGGACCTTTAAGTGTCATGTAGTCCAAGCCCCCTGCAGTGAGCAGAGACATCTTTAGAAGAAGTTGCTCAGAGCTCCATCCAATCTGATTTTGAGTGTTTTCAGGGACAGGAGGGCATCTACCTGTTCCAGTGTTTCACCACCCTCATTACACATTTTTTTTTTCCTTATATCTACTATAAATTTACCTTCTTCTAGTTTGAAGCTATAGAATCACAGAATGGTTTGGGTTGTTATTTGCATCTGATTCCAGCTCTGCAAACCCATCTTGATTTCTTTGCAGTTTGCAGTGCCTGTCATTTGAAGTGTTCTGTCTATTCATACCACAGAAGTGGCACTGGAAATAGCTACAATATACCAGAAATCTCTTTTGGAGAGATTTTGTTTCAAGTAATGGAAAACAAAATTTGTCCCTATGCTGCTGATCTTATACTTTACAGATTTTTCTCTTCTGTTATTCTGCCAACCATTGCCTCAAAGGAAAATAATGGCAGATGCATTTTATTTTTTCTTGCAAAGGTTAGATTATAGAAGAATCACAGAATCAAAGAAACATTCAGGTTGGAAAAGCCCCTCAGGATCACCAAGTCCAACTCAGAACCCTACTCTACAAGGCTCACCCCTAAACCATAGCCCCAAGCACCACATCCAAACCACCTTGAAACACAGCCAGGCTTGGGGACTCAACCACCTCCCTGGGCAGCACATTCCAATGCCTGACCACTCTTGACGGGAAAAATGTTTTCCTAATGTCCAGCCTAAACCTACCCAGTCACAGCTTGAGGCCATTGCCTCTTGTTCTGTCACTAATTACCTGTGAGAAGAGACCACCACCAGCCTCTCTACAATGTCTTTTCAGGTAGTTGCAGAGAGCAATGAGGTCTCTCCTCAGCCTCCTCTTTTCCAAACTAACCATCCCCAGCTCCTTCAGTTGCTCTTCATCAGATTTATTCTCTACATGAAACAACTCTGCTTGGTTTTCATATCCTTGCAAGCAAGACTGGAAAGTGGGGACAAGTACTTTTTCCCTCTTTTCATCTGAAATGATCAGGTCCATACAGTTCTCATCCCCCAAACTGTTCACCTTCACTAACAAAAGAAAAAAGCCAACCCCAGACTTGCAGACATGCTGTAATCCTTAGCCAATATTTTGTCAGACAGCTGCTGGTGTTCCTGCAGCAATACTTGCTAATTTCACTGGCACTGTTACATTTGCTAAGTGACAATTCCTTTCTTAGCTCATTTGAGAAACACCCTTTGACCAGACATGAATCTTTATCTGCTCCTAAAGGCTAAACATTTCTGCATGTCTGGAATTAATTGCATTAACTTCATGAATCTGTTTCATGATTTTAAAGCTCCTGTGGGTGTTTTAACCTGGTGGTTGAGGTTGCTTTCTTGATCAACCCCCCCAAGCTTCATCCTGTAGTTATGAACTGGATTTGACCAGTTCACTAGGTTGATTTAAAGCTGTTTGACTGGGACTACTGTTGTTTGCCTTCTTTATGGACCACAGAGTTTACGTTAGAGAAAGCTCTATAAAAAGTCAAGTAATGAACAGGAAAGAAAGAGAATTTATCTAAAAATTTGCTAAAACCTTTTATTGTCCCTAAAAGCATCATCATGACCTTCTGCAGAAGTGGGTAGAAGCCGTGGCTAGAGGGAAGCTTTCACACAGATTTCATTGGAAGATTGAAGCTAAAGTGAAAGGCCAGATAGTTTACAGCCATTCTGCAGGCTGTGGAATAAGAAAAAAAATTTACAGCTACCAGAGCAAGTTCAGAGTGTTAGCAATTAAAGAAAGGCTGTCATCTTCCTCAGTGTTCTGTCCATGCAGAGCTTGTTGAAAATCCATGCAACACAGCATTAGTGACATTTCCAGGGTAATACACAGCTCCCTGTAGCAAGAATTACCTGCAAGTACTGATGTCACCATTCTGACTTTCTTAAGAAGCATGTTAAGCTCATTGTAGACTTCCACTTCCATTTCTCAGCCCTTTCCTTACCAGTTGTGTTGAAGACCTGCACCTACTACTAACAAAAAAGATAGGGTTAGGTTTTTGTTTTCCCCTATACATCCTCACCAAGTAAAAGAAGGTTCTAAAATTCCCAGGTGTGTTTTTCATTTTGTGCCTTCAGGGAATTTAGGAAGCAGTGGGTTTAGTGATAAATATGTCTATATCTATCTATATCTATCTATATCTATCTATCTATATCTATCTACCTATAGATAGATAGATTAGATAGATAGAGATAGAGAGAGAGAGAGAGAAAGAGAAAGAGAGGTGGAGATAGAGATAAAGACTGGTAGAGAGGTAGATAGAGATAGAGATAGAGATAGAGATAGAGATAGAGATAGAGATAGAGATAGAGATAGAGATAGAGATAGAGATAGAGATAGAGATAGAGATAGAGATAGAGGGAGAGATAGAGGGAGAGATGGAGAGAGAGAGAGATAGATATATATATAGATAGAGAGAGAGAGAGAGATAGAGAGAGAGATAGAGATAGAGATAGAGATAGAGATAGAGATAGAGATAGAGATGGAGATGGAGATGGAGATGGAGATAGAGATAGAGGGAGAGAGAGAGAGATAGAGATATATATAGAGAAAGAGAGATAGAGATATAGATATAGAGATATAGAGATAGAGATAGAGATAGAGATAGAGATAGAGATAGAGATAGAGATAGAGATAGAGATAGAGATAGAGATAGAGATAGAGATAGAGATAGAGATAGAGATAGAGATAGAGATAGAGATAGTGATAGAGATAGAGATAGAGATAGAGATAGAGATAGAGATAGAGAGAGAGATAGAGATAGAGATGGATATAGAGATGGAGATGGAGATGGAGATGGAGATGGAGATAGAGATAGAGATAGAGAGAGAGAGGTAGAGATAGAAATAGAGATATAGAGATAGACATAGAGATAGAGAGATAGAGATATATAGAGAGAGAGAGAGATGGAGAGAGAAAGAGAGAGAGAGACAGAGATAGAGATGATAAAGAAAGAAAGAGATAGAGAGATAGAGAAGGATAGAGAGAGATAGAAAGAGCAAGAAAGTCAGAGATAGAGACAGAGATACAGAGACACTGAGACAGAGATACAGAGACACTGAGACAGAGATACAGAGACTGAGATATACCTAGCTGCAGCACTTTTTATCTTTTGATCTGAGGAGACCTTAGAAAGGATTTCAGTATTATCACCTGAATTTTCATGAGAAGGAATCTGGACACAAGAGAAGGGAGGCAGTGACTTGTTCAGATTTTCTCAGAAAGCCTGTGACAGAATCTGAACCTTTGTCTCCTGAATTCTAGCCAAATATTTTCTCCAGCCTACTCTCCTTCTGCGCAGGAGTCTAGATTCCAAAATGCCAACAGACATAAAAAGCAGATGAAGTAAACAGGTGTAAATGAGCACATAGTTCATGAGATCCTAGCTCCACTGAAGTCTGTGGCAAAACTCCCTTCAACTTTAATGGGGTCAACATTCCCATCAGGTCAGGCCATCTCTTCAAGACAATAGAGCTGTATTTGCACTAAGAGTTCTTTCAGATCTAACCTCTCTGCTTTTTTTCCCCTCTGCAGTTTGAGTTGCCACAAATTTAGTTAAACTTGGTTGATAATTTCCTGTCAGCTTATATTTCTCAGCCAGACCTTAACACCTTTCTTTGAATTCCTTTTTTTTTTTTGCTTTAAATGGAAAAAAAAAAATGTGCTGATTGTTCTGAAATGTACTAAGCTTGGGCTTTATCATCATCATTTGGACAAATCTGTTTTCCTGGCTGGGTTCCTTTGTCTTGTCATTTCACAGGTAGTATTTTATCTGTTGGTAGCCAATTTCAGTCTTACTTACAGACACAAATCAAATAAATATATTTTCTTTTATGTTGTGTACACAAAGTGGGATGAAGAAAGACTGGCTATTGAAATTTGTCAGTGGGGGTTGAATTTAGAAAATGCATGTTTGCCATTAACATTACCCAGAACTTTAAAGGTTAGCACCAGCTAATTTTGCTCAGTAAACAGTAAACTTAATTACCAATTTATAAATTAGTAATCAAAGGTTTGGATGAAGAACATAGAATCATAGAATGGTCTGGGTTGGAAGGAACCTCCAAAGGTCATCTTGTCCAACTCCCCTGTAGTGAGCAGGGACATCCTCCACTAGATCAGGTTGATCAGAGCCTTGTTGAGCCTCACCTTGAATATCTCCAGGAATGGAGCCTCACCTGCCTCACTGGGCAACCTGTGCCAGTGTTTCACCACCCTCCTGATAAAGAACTTGTTCCTAACATCCAATCTAAATCTGCTCTCATTTCAAACCATTGCCTCTCATCCTATCACTGCAGGCCTTTGCAAACAGTCCCTGTGCAGCCGCCTTGTAACTTCCTTCAGGTACTGGCAGGCTGCTATTAGGTCTCCCTGCAGCCTTCTTTTCTCCAGGCTGAACAACCCCAATCTCTGCTAAGCCTTCAAGCTATCACTACAGATATCAGCCATACTAAGTGCTCCATGTCTGTCTCTTTTACAGCAAAACTCAGCTAGCAACTTCATTCTGCATCTCAAACAGATTTACTGTTGTCAGTCTCATCTAGCAGCCGCATTTTCCAGGCATTCTCTGACTGCTTGACAAAATTATATGCAAGTAACAAACACCCAAGCCCTGAAAATGTGGTGGTAATATAAATGACAATAATTTTCCACTTGCCTTTTATTGAGTTTTTTTTCCTGTAGTATCCCTGATTACATCCTTTATTTTGTAAGGCAGAATAATCTTTCATTAAGAGGCTGCAGAATTCCAGGCTTAAGAAATGTATTACATCCTGAGTGGAAGCTGCCAATACAATTGATTTGTAGCTATTTAATTGAGGAAAGAAAAAAATGAATAATAGTAATTCAGTTAGCTCATGAGTTATATTCAGCCTGTAAACTCCTTATTATTCATACAGAGAGGGATGTGCCCAATGATGAAGACCCCAAGGATTTGGTTGATAGGATAATCTGCATTTCTAAAGCAAAAAAAAAAAAAAAAATAAGCAGTAGGGTATTTGATTCTTTAAAACAAAAGTTGTGATGCATGTCAAAGCATAGTTTGAAAAACAATATCTGCAGCTTGCTTGCCCATTGGCTGGCTCTCTCCTCTTATCTGCAATGTACAGTCTTGATCTAATAATTGCTAATTATGCAGTTGTTTATCACCTCATTTGAAACGTCCTGGAATTCAGTCTAGCTCAGCAAATTGCTGTGCTTTCAGGCATTTTTGGGTTTCTTTTTTTTGTTTTACATTCTAGGAAATTATAATATCCCCAGAAGGCAAAGAATTAATAATAAAAATCCTCTTTTGTAAAAGATTATCATTGCAGAGCAAATGGAGCAGATCTTCCCTATCTTAGTGCATTTAATATTCTCATTTTTTTCTATGAAAGTTTGATGGAAAGACTATGTGGGGATCACTGTTTTATTAACTTGTTAAGAGACAAATTTACTGAGGCGGTGCAGCAGATTGATTTCAGTGCCTGCTGTATGGAAAAGCAGCAATAGGTAGCAATAGAAATCATGGATGACTTCTAGACATTTCCGTATGGAACCCAGCTCGTTCTTTACATGTGTTGTGATCTTCATTTATCTGTTTAGGCTGCCATTAAGGAATTAATGATGAAAATTACAAGGATGCTTTCTTGTTTAGTACTCAGAAGGTTTTGCTGCCTTCCACAGAATCACGAATGGTCTGGGTTGGAGGAGACCTCCAAAGGTCATCCAGTCCAACCCCCTGTGCAGTCACCAGGGACATCCTCAACTAGATCAGGTTTCCCAGAGCCCTGTCAAGCCTCAGCTTGAATATCTCCAGGGAAGGAGCCTCAACCACCGCCCTGGGCAACCTGTGCCAGTGGTCCACAACCCTCTTAGTAAAGAACTTCTTCCTCACATCCAATCTAAATCTGCTCTGCTCTAGTTTGAAGCCACTGCCCCTCGTCCTGTCCCTGCAGGCCTTTGCAAACAGTCTCTCTCCATCCTTCTTGTAGCCCCCTTCAGGTACTGGCAGGCTGCTATTAGGTCTCCCTGGAGCCTCCTCTTCTCCAGGCTGAACACCCCCAGCTCCCTCAGCCTGTCCTTGTAGCAGAGCTGCTCCAGCTCCCTGGTGATTCCAAATAATGTCTTCCTAGTATGCCCACCCTTATGGCATCCTTTGTGAAGGATCACAGGAGCAAAGCCACACTTTGTCTCATTCTATTGGAAACAATATTCTGGCTGGTAGATGTGGGGTTTGAAAGGCAATAAACAGAAACTAGAACAATGCATGTAGCACATTTTTGATCAGTTATTCAACTGATCAAGCATGCAACCATCTCTGGAGCGGGGGAGCTTGATATACTTCATAAAATCCATCAGACAATACAGATGGCTTGATCTAATTATCTTTGTAGTTACAAGCATACATAGGTAAATATTTTACCCAAGATATTTAATGAGGAGTAAGGTAGCTGTCAAAATATTGACTTGCTATATCCTCCAGGTACTTTTCCTGAAGTTTCTGAAGTCTATAAGCCTCCCAGCCTTAGAAATTGAAATGTTTTACTTCTACAAGGTAGCTGTGATGCCTTCTTACCTGTTAAAAGTCTGAACATAGAGAAAAAGGGTTTCTGTGCTGCATTTTGTGCAGAGCTGGTTTACTGCACTGGGTGATAAGTGTACGACAGCTAGGGGAAGTCTTTATCCTAAATTGCAGAAATACAGACACTTACTCCAGAAAGAGAAATCAATGTAGCATTTCCAAGTCAATGAAATGTACTTCTCACCTAAATTTAGATCAATATTTATTAATTTGATGCCTATTATCAGCAAGGAGGGTTTGGAAGTGGCAGCCTTCTTTGTTCTTGTGGATATATACAGTGACCTACTTCCTCGACGTGGACACAACTATGTCTGCAAATGGATGGGGAGTGGGTCTGTAATGTGCAGCAGAGTTCCAAAGGCTCTTACTGAGGGATGCATTGAATCAGCATAGATTGATAGAGTCACGGAATGGTTTATGTTGGAAGGGACCTTAAAGATCATCTAATTCCAACTCCTTGCCGTGGGCAGGGACACCTTTCACTAAACCAGGCTGCTCAAGGACTCATCCAAACTGTCCTTGAACACCTCCAGGGAGGGAGCATTCATGACCTCCCTGGGCAACCTGTTCTAGAGTCTCACCACCCTCACTGTCAAGAATTTCTTCCTAATCTCCAGTTTAATTCAAGCTTCAATCCATTCCCTCTCATCACAACAAGCCCTTGTAAAAAGTCTCTTCCCAGCTTTCTTGCAGGCCCCCTTCAGGTACTCAAAGGCTGCTGTGAGGTCTCACCAGAGCCTTCTTTTCTCCAAGCTGAACAGCTCCAGCTTAAGCTCTCAGATCACAGGATCCCAGGATGTTAGGGGTTGGAAGGGACCTCCGGAGATCATCAGGTCCAGCCTCCCTGCCAGAGCCGGAGCACAGAATCTAAGCAGGACCATAGATATACTAAGGCAGTAAGAATTATTCATCAGGTGATCTCAAAGCATTTCAGAATGGGAAGAAAGTACTTTTGTTCTATTCTAAAAAATGGAGGTGTGACATTTGGGGATTGATATTTACAAAGCATGATGGATTGTAGTTGCTTAGAAGCACAAAGGGCCTGCCTGAGACTTAAGGAGATGTGTCTTTACAGCACTGGGGACCCTTGCAAAATTAAATAAAGCATAAAATGAAACATAAAATTAAATAAAACATAGCAACACGTTGTTGAAGGCAAAAGAATTTACCCAAGGACTTCCAGCAGCTCAGTGGAAGAGCTGGCAGTGGCATTCCTGTCCCATGCTGAGTCCTTTCCCCTCAACCCCCATTCATCAACCCATTGCCTGACAAGTGAAATCATTGTTGCTTTCCCCACATCAACATTCAAATAACAGTTAAGAAGAATTAGATGTTAAGAGGTGGTTCATTTGAGGAACTTTCTGTATGCAGGTGAGTCAGTAGCACTTTGTGACACGTTCAGAACTTGGAGATTTGAATTACAGTTTTTAGTAATCATCAGTTCCCCTTCTCTGTCATTTCTTTGTTTAATATATTGCATGGGAGAGACTTATCATACAAGGTTTATAAGCTTGCAGTAAAAATATAACAACTGTTGTATTATATTATTTAAGTTGTAAACCATTGTGAAAAAAAGAGAGCAGGAGAAGTTATATCAATAAGAAGTCAGGAAAAATGATGATGATGGAGTGTAAAATATATTGTGCTGATTACTACAGAGTTTTTGCCTGGTTTAGCATATTGTAAATCTTTGGGCAGCCTTCAGAATGAAACTGCAAGTAGATTTTTCCACAGGATTGTAGCAAGCAGTTTAAGGAAAAAAAAAAAAAAAGCTAAAATCAGATTTATAATTTCAAAAGAAATCTGCATAAAGATGACAGCAAAAAAAAAAAAATCATCTAAAAGGTCAAAGTAGGAAGAGTAGTGGCAAATGAAGGATCAATGAGTTTGAAACTTCCAGATTTCCCCTGAGACAAAGCTGGAATTCTGGCAGAATAAATAACCAACTTTTCTATTTTCAGCAACTAGGTTATTATTTTATTCTTTTGTGCTATACTGGATGAAAAAGATTGTGCCAACAACCTGGAATCTGGCAGGATTTATGGTAGTAGCATTTCAAAGTCCTACATTTACTTAAATTAGTTGCTTAAATTGGAAGTTAGAAACATTTGCAGGAGGACACAAATATATTGAGCATGAGGTTCTGCCTATCCATAATAAAATGCAGACATCTTTCCTTTCTTTCTTGGTATGCTTGATTAGATGATGAGGACCATAAATAACAACAACAATAATAATAATGATGATGATGATGATAACAACAATAATGATCCTTTAGCATCTTTGTAGAATCATGGAATGGTTTCCATTGGAAGGGACCTCCAAAGGTCATCTAGTCCCATCCCCTTGCAGGGACATCCTCCACTAGATCAGGTTGTTCAGAGCCTTGTTGAGCCTGACCTTGAATATCTCCAGGGATGGGGCCTCAACTACATCCCTGGGCAGCCTGTTCCAGTGTTCCACCACCCTCACGGTAGAGAATTTTTTCCTAATATCCAATCTAAATCTCCTCTCATTTCAAACCATTGCCCCTCATCCTATCACTGCAGGCCTTTCAAACAGTCTCTCTGCAGCCTTCTTGGAGGTCCCTTCAGGTACTGGCAGGCTGCTATCAGGTCTCCCCAGATCCTTCTCGTCTCCAGGCTGCACAACCCCAGCTCCCTCAGCCTGTCCTCATAGCAGGAGAGCTGTTCATGTTTCATCTCTTTCTCTTATCCTATTTTTTAGGGCTTTAATGCCCCTTGGTGTTCTTGTGGTAGGTTGGGTTTTTGTTGCCCTGCAAAGTGGTTTGGCCCAAGTTCAACCAGGCTGAGTGTGTTGTGTTGTCTTCCTTTCCACTTTCTTGCTTTCTGCAAACAAAAAACAAAAACAAAAACAAAGAAGAGGTGATGGTCTGATTCTAATCAATCTTTCTAGCACTGTTGTAATTTAAAAACTACCTTGGCAAAGAATCCTTTGAAAACCAAGCCTACTCACTGATCTGATGAAGCAAGGGTAATACTGGTAGGAACACTCCAGTGGTGATGTTCCAGGAGAGGAGTGGCCCTCTGTGGACAGATGCTGATGACTTTCTGTAGCCTGTCCTTCTCACTATGGCATGCTGTAGTGCAGCAGGGATGATACTCCCTGACAAGTTAAGGCCCATGGCACAAAGTATCAGTGCTGGCCAAGGAGTGGGCTCTGTGGGCATCTTTAAACCTGCTTTGCTTTAAAACTGACATCTCTCCCTGAACAATTGATTTCCCTCTAGCAGTACTGCAACATCGTTAGAACCAGACCTCATACCTCAGATCACCTCTTCAAAACAGGAGGAGGCAGAAGGATAAATCAAAGGCATGTTTCACTCTGCCTTATAGGTTGGCCTTCTGTTTGTGGGAAAGAGAAAGGTCACCCTTCCATCACTCACACTTTATGTTTCTTAACAGTGGCTAAAGCATCACATCCATTTTCCTTCGGAGCGTTTTCAGTTGCATTAATCCAGCATCCCTCTGAGCTAACAGAGCTTTTGGTGGAGATGTGGCTTAAGGCTCCAGAGGTAGAAATTCCTGTCAAAAGAGTCAGGATTTAAGCAGAGGAACTGTTGGAGCTGCTGACTGACTGATCTGCTGGGGGTGCTGGGCCCACCTGGGGGAACCTGGAAGCCCTAAGCAACAGATAAGATCCAGGCAGCTCTTCCATTCCCTGCTGGGCAGGACTGTGTCCTTTACCTGTCACCCATGTGGCTATAAATCACAAGAAGTACAAGAAGTGCAGTCTGTAGAATGCCTGAAGGCCTTCTCCAAAAGTTGGAGGGTATGTTTTTGTAAAACAGCTGTTTAGGACTATGTGTTTTGAAACAGTCTATTTAAAAATTAGTTCTGTATATATAATTATATATATATATGTGTCAGAATTTAACTTTATTGCAGCCTTTTGCAGTCCACTGTGCTCTAAAAATACCTACTCCTGCTTATTAAGCAATCTAGGACAGTCAATGGTGTTGCCATTTGACAGGTGGGTTGCACTGTTTTGACATAAATCCCACAGGTGACTCCCAAATACCCTGTAAAGCATCCCAGCTGTTGATGGTGGAAGAGCATCCTCCAAGCCATTCTCCCAGAGGCCTCTGAGCACTGAAGTTGTTTCACAGCAGAAGTAGTGCACCAGTGGGCTTCCAGGATTCTGATTTTAGCTTCCAGAGTCTAGAGAGCAACGTTTCATCAGGAATGGTTTGAAGCTGAGGGAGAGTAGGTTTAAACTGAATCTGAGGAAGAAGTTCTTCAGTACAAGGGTGGTGAGACTCTGGAATAGGCTGCCCAGGGAGGTTGTGGCTGCCTCCTCCTTGGAGGTGTTCAAGTCCATCCTGTATGAAGCCTTGAGCAGCCAAGTCTAGCTGAGAGGAGTCCCTGCCCATGGAGGGGAGGTTGGGGTAGATGATCTCTAAGGGCCCTTCCAACTTCAGCCATTCTATGATTCTTGACCACTGTATTCTTGTTCATAACTGTGCTCATTGTGGTGTGCTCTGGCTCTGGTGGGCCAGAATTTGGGGTCAGTTATTGGCTTTTCAACAGTTTCCCATTACAAATCACATAATTTTCTATGACTCAGTTTCCTACCTGTTCTATGTTCCCTTTTCATCTCTCTAGGTTTTTCTGTTGATGGTAAACTCTTTGTGGTAGGCTTTGTCTATTACCCAGTGTTTATTCAGAGCCTGATAGAATGACACATCAGCCTTACTGAAGGCTTTCATAAATTATGTTGTAAATAACTTCAAGTCAGAGTAAAAATGACTTGTGGCTCATATCAGTATGTGACCAAATTTCAGCCTCTTTTTCTTTCATTTTGCTGTCTGTTGACACAGTTGAATGACTCCCCTGATCCTAAACCTGCAAGAAACGATGAGCTCACATTACACAGGAAGCAGTGAGATTTATCATCTGTGGAGGCCATGAAGAGGAACAAAAGGCTTTCATCTTTCTCCTTTTCCATCTTGACTGTAGGGAATAGGAGGGTGCTGATACCTTGGGTCACTGCCATGCAGGATAAAAATCCAATTAAAATAAATCTCCCAGATCAGGGAGAGGTAGCTGTGTGGCTCCCACCAACTTTTGTGTGGATCATCAGCAATCCCTGGCAGCATGATTTCCCCATGAAAACAGAAGCTGGGTTTTGTTCCACCTCTAAACACTGGTTGCCCTTCTTTGTAGTGTGCCCCAGCTAGTTTTGGATGTCAGATGCAGTAGCAATGAAATTTTAGTCATTTGTAGACTCATTCTAGGATTAAATCAGTGACCACAGCACGAAAGGCAGTGAATGCCATGACCACTCTTTGTTACCCCTTCCAAGCAGCTTAGATTTAACTGTGCTGTGAAGCCAGAAATCGATCAATATGAATGATCTTCATTGACCTAATAATGGATTTAACATGTTTGGTGTACTTTTATCTGGTCTTGTTAAGCTGTTTACATTAGTGCAGCAGATTGATTGCAAGTTCCAGAGCTCTTTACAATGATCAGCATCTAGAAATCACCTCATTAGTTTGCAGGTGAAACTATATCTAATAGATAGATAGATAGATAGATGGATAGATAGATGGATAGATAGATAGGTGGATAGATGGATGGATAGATAGGTAGGTAGGTAGGTAGATAGATAGGTGGATGGATAGATAGATAGATAGATGGATGGATAGATAGATGGATGGATAGATAGATAGGTAGTTAGAGAGATGGATGGATAGATAGACAGACAGACAGATAGATAGATAGATAGATAGATAGATAGATAGATAGATAGATAGATAGATAGATAGATAGATAGATGGATAGATAGGTGGATAGATGGATGGATGGATAGATGGATGGATGGATGGATGGATGGATGGAGAGAGAGAGATAGATAGACAGATGGATAGATAGATGGATAGATAGATAGATGGATAGATAGATGAATAGATAGATAGACAGACAGACAGATGGATGGATAGATAGATACATAGATAGATAGATAGATAGATAGATAGATAGATAGATAGATAGATAGATAGATAGATAGATAAATAGATAATAGATAATCTACTGTGCCAGCTCCTTGGCACGTGAAAATCAGCATAGCTACAGTTTACAGCAGTTGAGAACCTGACCTAGAAACTGCAAGTATTACTTCAAATGATCACAGCTTAACATCACATGAAGCAAGGACCATAAGGTCTTCTCAACCCAGTCTAAAGATGGTTGCCACAAAGTCGTTTAGAAACCATTTCTGTCATCTATGGACTAAATTCTCCCCCCAGCAGATGTGTGTGATATCCACTAGTTATGCGAACATCTCTTCACAGTCAAGCCTTTTGGATGCACTGTGTCCAATCAGGTAGTTCTCAAACCTCATGGTTTTGGAGATTATTTATCAGACTTGAATAAAGGACCAAACGTGGAAGCTGTATTAACCATATCATTTGGGGATGTCAAAGCACTTAACAAACATTGTTACAACCCAGCCCATGTGCAGCCACTGAAGGACATATTTGCTTCAGTATGTCTCATGACAGCTTCTTCAAAAAATATACTTAAGTGAATTTAACACTTGTGAAAGGTGCCAGATTGACAGGGCCTGGAGAGAAAAGTTCTTGAATTACCAGCAGGCACAGCCGAGCTTCCCACACACACTGCCCCACCAGTGGCCCCAACCCTACCTGGGGGGCACAGCAACCAACTGTCCTACAGCTTGCAAATCTGTGCCATCTCTTGCTCTTCTACTGGGGGCCAAGAGTCAGTAGCTGTAATGTGACCTAAAGGGGAAAAAGCAAGTTCCATGGTTACTGCACAGGTGCTGCTGCAGTTGATCATTTTCACACCAAGTTTTCAATTAATCTGGGAGGGGGTGGGAAATAAAGAACACGCACGTTGATCTGATTTTGCATGCAACAAAAACACAGTGTGTGAGCCTCTGAGGGAATGCTGCAGTTTGATCTGTCCAACCAGACACATTCAGATGACTACAGGAGCAAACACAAGTGCATGCCCAGCCTGTGAAGTGCATTCTGAGAAGCCTCTTGAAAAATGGGGCCTTACTCTTTCATGTGTTTGTAATCATCTGTCTCCATTCATAACTCATGCCTGCTTGGTGTCATTACAGCCCATCCTCCCCAGAGATTCTGAGCACAGCTGGCACAGCAAGTTCAATAACCATCCGCCCCATAAAGAGATTGGGTCATTACAGGGGTGAAAGACAGCACACAGGGAAAACAGCCTTGTGATCTTTGCACTCTGTCATGCTCTCAGAGAAAGCACAAGTTCTTCTCTGAGTGATTGTAGTCTGAAAGTTCAGTCCTCTGTCCTCTTTGAAATTACATTTAGACCTGACTGTGAGTAGTGGAAGGGCAGGCTTAAGCTTTTCTTTATTTAGTGCAGAAGGTTAATGACATTTTAAACAAAAGTGCAGGTTTATAACCTGGGGTAGGCCAGTTCTCAACCCCTGTATATAGGACATGGCTGAAAACAGAGCACTGGAAAACACAAAGCAATGACTTTTTATGCTCTGCTGTTTTCTAAGCTATAGCCAGCAGCTTGAAAGAATTATTAGGGAAGCTAAATCTTAATTCTCTCGACCGAGAAACAGCCATAATTAATGTGCAGAGGAGCTCAGCAACATTTGTTTATCTTTAAAAGAGTCATTTTTCTTTCTGCAACTTGCTGTTGATTGCATGACAGGTAAATCATATCCTGGGCTGCACCAAGAGGAGTGTGGCCAGCAGGGCAAGAGAGAGGATCCTGCCCATTTACTCTGCTTGTGTCAGTCCCCACCTCCAATACTGCATCAAGTTCTGGTGTCCCCAGCATAAGAAGGACACAGAGCTGTTGGAGTGAGTCCAGAGGAGGGCTACAAGGATGATCCAAGGGCTGGAGCACCTCTGATAAGGCAGGATGAGGGAGCTGGAGTTGTTCAGCCTAGAGAAGAGAAGAATCTGTGGGGACCTTAGAGCTGCCTTCCAGTACCTGAAGGGATCCTGCAGGAAGGCTGCAGAGGGACTTTTCCTGAGGGTGTCTAGAGACAGGACAAGGGGGAATAGTTTGAAGCTGAGGGAGAGTAGGTTTAGTCTGGAGCTGAGGAAGAAGTTCTTCAGTACAAGAGTGGTGAGACTCTGGCACAGGCTGCCCAGGGAGGCTGTGGCTGCCTCCTCCCTGGGGGTGTTCAAGGCTGGGTTGGATAATGCCTTGAGCAGCTGAGTCTAGTTGAGAGGTGTCCCTGCTCATGGTGGGGAGGTTGCAGTAGATGATCTCTAAGGTCCCTTCCAACCTGAGCCATTCTAGGATTCTGTGGTATGTAAGTTGACTGGCACTGTGTGCACTTTGAAAGGTAACTTCTGTATATCCATGAAGAGTTAGGTGGTGTAGAATTCTCTTAGAGACAGCATTTGGGACTGAAATTGTCGTTACAAATACCAGTGTAAAACCTCATGTGATTGTTGTGATTACCTGATTCACTCTCCTCAGCAGTGCTGCTGCATCTGTCACACTGTACAGCTTGAGGAAGAGTCCAAACCACCCTTCAAACTGAGCTGAAGCTGAGGTTTCAAAATCTGGGAGAAAGTTCAAGAGCAAATGCATACCTGGGAGAGGATGTTGGAAGGTGATACTGTCCATGAACTCTGCTTGAATATTTCATCTCCTTCAGTCTCAGTTTTCCTGTGCAGGTTGTCTGCTAGGAAAAAAAAAAAAAAAAAAAAAAAAGAGATGGACCATTTTAGGTCATCTTCTTCACAGGTTTATTCTTTAGTATGTGGTTCATGTTTTGTCAGGCCTAGTTTTAAATATCAAATGTAGCTGAATCAGGCTTTGTGTTGAACTGGGGTGGGTTTTGCCTGCTTGTTTTTGCACAGTACCCCAGTGGTGGTTTTATTTTATGGCGTAGTTCTTTTTTTTAACTGTCCCATGTTATAAACCCCACTTCAGTCTGCTGCTTATTACCCACAAGTACTACTAAGTCCTTTCAAGATTTTTGAGATAGAAGTTAGTCTTTTTGTTTGCAGAAAGGCAAGAAGATTTTATTGCCTGCTGATAAGAGGGGAGAAGGGGAATGCCAGGACCTCCTCTTACAGAATGACCATAGTCCACTGCCAGAAAAATGCAAAGAAAGAAAAATAGCTGTTTGCCTGCTTTATCTAAGGACACACAGCACCTCTGAGTACCACTGCAAACATTATTTAAGAGCAAAGGCTTCCTGAAATTTTCCTGAAGCTCCCAAGATTGTGTCTGAGTTCCTTAGTTTGCAGAGTCTTTTCTAGAAGGGAAATACTCATTTTAATGTTCGTAGAATCAGAGAATCAGCCAGGTTGGAAGAGACCTCCAAGATCATCCAGTCCAACCTATCACCCAGCCCTATCCAATCCACCAGACCATGGCACTGAGTGCCTCATCCAGGCTCCTCTTGAACATCTCCAGGGATGGCAACTCCACCACCTCCCTGGGCAGCACATTCCAATGGCAAATCTCTCTCTCTGGGAAGAACTTCCTCTTACTGTCCAGCCTATACCTCCCCTGGCACAACTTGAGACTGTGTCCCCTCCTTCTGCTGCTGATTGCCTGGGAGAAGAGACCAACCCCCACCTGGCTACAACCTCCCTTCAGGTAGTTGTAGACAGCAATGAGGTCTCCCCTGAGCCTCCTCTTCTCCAGGCTAAACACCCCCAGCTCCCTCAGCCTCTCCTCACAGAACTTGTGTTGCTTAGGGAAAGGCTAGAAATGATTATTCTACATTAGGGAAGAAAAGGAGAGGGGTTCTTTCCTAACTGAGTTAAAGAGAAGCCTTCAAAAGAAGGGAAAGGGGCTGGTTCATTCCCATCTTGCTGCAAGTTGAATTACAGGGTGTAGCCAGTGAAATGGATCAGAAGCTAAACCCCACCGAGTCCAGAAAGCTCTAATTAACACCCACAGCGAGGAACTCTTCTGAAATTGGTCTTTAATCAAACTTGGCTCTGAAAACAAAACAAGGTATGGTGGCAGCTTGATAAAAGAGATGCATTGCTGAGGCTGACAGGCCCACAATCAAACCAGCACTAAAAATAACTCTTTCGTCTACTCCTTTTCTTTCAGATGCTAAAAAAATTACATTAGCTGCAGTCTAAAAAAGCTTCCCCAGTTACTCAGACAAGTGACTCAGCTCCAGACAAGTGAGGTTCCTGTAAATGTTCATGCCCTCCCTGGTAGGAGAGAGCCCTCTGTCCTTCCCACACCCTCCCATGGAAGCAGAGAAACAGCAGAGATACTGGTGAGGCTAGGAGGGAAGAGGTAACTTGTGGATTTCCTCAGAGATGGTCGTTTTAGTGTGAGGTGTCCTTGCCCATGGAAAGGGGTTGGAACTGTCCTTGATGTCCTGATGAGTAATTGTTACTGCCTTAGTATATCTATGGTCCTGCTTAGATTCTCTGGTCCTGCTCTGGCAGGGGGGTTGGACTCGATGATCTCCAGAGGTCCCTTCCAAACCCTAACATCCTGTGATCCTGTGTGATCCTGTCCCTTCCAACCCTGACAATTCTGTGATTCTGTAATTTTTGAGGCCGCCTGTCCCTCTCCCCTTGCTGCTGGTGGTGCAGAGCTCAGGCATCCTCAATGACTCACTTGTTTAGATTAAGATAAGGCAGTCACTTGTCTTTCTGGTATCTCCCATAAATATAAAGTCCGTGGCTGCTACCTTGCACCCTCACAAATTCTCCTCACTGATTCTGAGAGCCACCTTGAGTATTGCGTCCAGTTTTGGGCACCTCAAGACAAGAGAGATGTGGAGGTGCTGGAGGCAGTGCAGAGGAGGGCAAGGAAGCTCTGAAGGGCCTGGAGAATAAATCTGATGAAGAGCAACTGAAGGAGCTGGGGATGGTTAGTTTGGAAAAGAGGAGGCTGAGGGGAGACCTCATTGCTCTCTGCAACTACCTGAAAGGAGGTTGTGGAGAGGCTGCTGCTGGTCTCTTCTCACAGGTCATTAGTGACAGAACAAGAGGGAATGGCCTTAACCTGTGACTGGGGAGGTTTAGACTGGACATTAAGAACGCTTTTTTCCAAGAAGAGTGGTCAGGCATTGGAATGTGCTGCCCAGGGAGGTGGTGGAGTCCCCAAGCCTGGCTGTGTTTCAAGGTGGTTTGGATGTGGTGCTTGGGGCTCTGGTTTAGGGGTGAACTTTGTAGAGTAGGGCTCTGGGTTGGCCTTGGTGATCCTGAGGGGCTTTTCCAACCTGAATGATTCTGTGATTCTGTGAAGGGAATTGTATTGGATGAAGAAGCTTAGATCACCTCTAGAGCTGTGCCTAATCTGGTCTGCCAAAAGAGTGCCACAGAGCTCCACTTGTTACCAGTCCCTAACAAAACTCAATTACACCCTGATCATCATTAAGAGTATGCAAATCATCATTATCCTGATGTTATACATAAGTAGGCCAAGGGAAATTAGTGTAATAACCAAGACAAATTGTTCCAAAAACAATTCCATATCTATCCTACTACATTTAGTTATTTTTTTATTTCTTCTTTTATTTGCATGTAACCACTTCCCAGTTGAAAAAAAAAAAATCAAGACTGACTTCACATTTTATCATAGAATCATAGAATCAGTCAGGGTTGGAAGGGACCACAAGGATCATCCAGTTCCAACCCCCCTGCCATGGGCAGGGACACCTCACACTACAGCAGGCTGGCCAGAGCCTCATCCAGCCTGGCTGCAAACACCTCCAGGGATGGGGCCTCAACCACCTCCCTGAGCAACCTGTTCCAGGCTCTCACCACTCTCATGGGGAAGAACTTCTTCCTCATGTCCAGCCTGAATCTCCCCACTTCCAGCTTTCTTCCATTCCCCCCAGTCCTATCACTACTTGACACCCTAAAAAGTCCCTCCCCAGCTTTCTTGTAGCCCCCTTCAGATACTGGAAGGCCACAAGAAGATCACCTCAGAGCCTTCTCTTCTCCAGACTGAACAGCCCCAACTCTTTCAGTCTGTCCTCATAGGAGAGGAGCTCCAGCCCTCTGCTCATCCTGGTGGCCCTTCTCTGGACACCTTCCAGCATGTCCATATCCCTCTTGTAACAGAGGCTCCAGAACTGGATGCAGTACTCCAGGTGTGGTCTCAGCAGAGCTGAGCAGAGGGGGAGAATCACCTCCCTTGACCTGCTGGCCACACTTCTCCTGATGCAGCCCAGGCTCTGGTTGGCTTTCTGGGCTGCAAGTGCTCACTGCTGGCTCCTGCTGAGCTTCTCATCCACCAGCACCCCCAAGTCCCTCTCCTCAGGGCTGCTCTCCAGCCAGTCCCTGCCCAGTCTGGATTTGTGCTTGGGATTGCCTCATCATTTTGGAATAAATTTATAAAGGCATTGTGTAGCAATTACCTCCTTTTCCATGGTCCTGGTAGGCTCTTAGTATTTTTGAACATCTATGATATGGTTTTCAAAATGGAAATGCAATGATCTAGAATATGTTGTATCTATGCTTGCTGTGGGCAGAGCTATTTTGAAAACCCACAGCAGGTAACCAACCAAGAGGAGCAGCGTGAAAAAGAAGAGGAAAGAAAACCTTAAGGTGCCACATGAAAAGCCAGGTACTGGGCTATGCAAAATATCCACATTTATAACCTTCCTAGCTGCAACAAACCCAAAAATCACCTTTTGCAAAGCCTTTCATCACCCAGCAGTATATTTCTGTTTACTGGGCTTGATTTTCTTCTGGGCAGGGAGGAATTGATTAAAATGAAGCAAGCAGTTTGTCCAGGTTGTGGGTTAAGATCTTATATTCCACTACGTCATTTTATATCAAGTGAAAACGTAGGGGGAAACCCTGAAGACTGGAAACTGATGAGTTGTTAAAAGCACATTTTCCTTCCTTGCTCTGGTTGTACACCACAGAGACAGCCAGCTGGATGTTTCAGGATGGGAGGAGGGGTCTCCTGTTCCTCCTGTTTCACCTTTTCATTTCACTGCCTGATCATTTAAGGCTTGTTCCAGACAGCTTTAATTAAACTGTGCTGTGAAACTGTATATAGATCAATGGAAATGATCCATAACAAGAGGCTAATCATGTCTTGAACTGTGTCCAGTCCAGTTCAATCACCTTCTACTGTTTCTGTGGCTTCCCCTTCATGTGCCAAAGCCCTCAATGTCTATATGTGTTTTTTAATCCATCTCATTAGTGACCATATGCTTTGGCTTCAAGGGAGACAAGCACTGTCTGCAAGCTGCCAGGGATTTAGGGACATCAATAATTTGTGAATAGTCATGTTGGTGCTGGTCGAAGGGTTAAGTGTTCTGCACACCAGGGGCACATCTTTTGGGACTGGAACTCTTAGTCAACTGTTAGGAACCTGATCCCCAGTGATGCCTCTTTTCAAAGGACATGCTGCATGTCAGAGCTCTGCAGCTGAAGCAACGGAGCTTTATTAGCTCAGGGATTTAAGAACCTGCTCCAAGCAATGTAACTATCTTTTTGGTTAAGAAGTGAAGGAAAGGTAGTAGTTGTAATATGAAGGTGATTTTTTATATCTATTTTTTATGTACGGGGCTAAATGTGAGCTGCCTTTTCGTTACCATTTTCCTCTTCACTATCAGCTACTAGAGTACTCCTCTCCTGCAAATATCATAGAATCACAGAATGGTTTGGGTTGCAAGGGACCTCCAAATGTCATCCACTCCAACCCCCCTGCAGTCAGCAGGGACATCCTGCACTAGATCAGGTTGCTCAGAGCCCTGTCAAGCCTAACCTTGAATATCTCCAGGGATGGGGCTTCAACTACCTCCCTGGGCAATCAGTACCAGTGTTCCACCACTCTCCTGGTAAAGAACTTGTTCCTAACATCCAGGCTAAATCTCTCATTTCAAACCATTGTCCCTCATCCTGTCACTGCAGACCTTTGTAAACAGTCTGTCTGCAGCCTTCTTGTAGCCCCCTTCAGGTACTGGCAGGCTGCTGTTAGGTCTCCCCAGAGCCTTCTGTTTGCTGAACACCCCCAGCTCCCTCAGCCTGTCCTCACAGCAGAGGTGTTCCAGCCTCCTGATCATTTTTGTGGCCCTCCTCTGGATGTGCTCCATCAGGTCCATGTGCTTCCTGTGTGGAGGGCTCCAGAGCTGGACACAGTACTCCAGGTGAGGTCTTAGCAGAGCAGAGTGGCAGAATCCCCTCTGTCCATCTGCTGGCCACTCTGCTTTGGACACAGCCTAGGAAAGCAAAGCTATGGCAGCAATTAGGGAGACCTGATTTTGGAAACATAAGAGGATTCTGTACTCTTACCTCATCCTGCCTAACTTCTGATGAAGCCAGTGATAGCACAGATGTAAAAACTGCCTTCCTGGTCATTTGGAATGGCCTTCTAGGGGCTCCCAGGACATCTTTTTTATCTGCTTAGTGTGAAAAGCACCTCTAAGAACAGCAGTTCATGGTGTTAGATTGTGCCATATTTTATGGAAGTCAGCATGAGACTGTTGATCTCACTGTCCTGTCCTTACAGAGAAATGGTAAAGTAGTTTGTAATGCCAGAATTTTTGGTGAGAGAGGGAATGACTTTGAATTCTTTTTGTTCATTTTCAGTTTTGATTATGATTAGATGTACTCAGGTCAACAGAAAAATGCAGAGTGGTGTGGAGAGAAAATGCACAGCAAACTTCTGCTTCTCAGCTGGGAGCAGCAGGGATCCATCTTAACAGGATGAAAAAGTTAGCTGATGCTTAATTACCAGGTCACTGCTGAACACCTGCAATACATAGACTGAATCTCTTTTTTACACCAACATGAAGAAGTCCTTTGACCTGTGAAGTGACTGTTGCTCTTTGCCTCACCCTTGTCTGTTTTCACCACTCCTGCCACTGTCTTGGCAAAGTTTCTTAGGTAGCATTACCACTACTACATTAATATGTGCCACTGCTGCCATGTCACAGGAGTTTTGGCTTCAGTGAATGAACCTGCAAATTTCCTGTTTTATCCTGGATGAGGCAAGGCTTTGACTGCGTTGCCTGCTGACAGCTTCACAGGCAGTGACACCAAAAAACCTGCTCTGACACTCTTCAGGCTCTGCCCTCTTTACACTCTCTGGAGCCAAGATTGCTCAGTGCTAGAAAGAATTGCCATAATCACACAAGCTGCAGACAGAAATAACTTAGTGAAACCCCAAATCCATGCAGGCCATACCTTGCCATTAGAAAACTGTCTGGTACAGGGATATTTGGAGGGGTTGCAGTGCTCTTCTTTAAGGATTCTTTGTAGCTATATCTCTGGGATGTCTACCAAGGCTGCCCCATGGCCAGAAATGTCTTCTTGCTGAGGTTCAGTTTTCCATTCTTTAGTTTTCTTCCATATTCTCCTAATTAGATCTTCTCCATTATTAATTCTGTTCCCATAATGGACTTTAAATTTACAAATCTGTGCCACACATACCAGTCCCTTCAGAGCTTTTTTATAGCTTGCTTCATTATGTTTTAGCAGTTTAAAGATCTCTCCAATTCTAGGCTTGCAATCACATATGTTGCCATCCTTGGACTTCCTCTGTTGCATCTTTAATGCAACATACTTCCATTGATTTCAAATGGAACTCATGATTGGAATGGGATTTAAAATGGCCCACTTTAACTTCTGGTAGATTGATGCTCCAGGGTGGGGCTTGAGAGCAGAATTTCCTTTACACAAATACATGCTGAGCATCCAAATATCAAAACTGACAAAGGACTGGATTTCAGCCTGGCCTTTAGTTATTTTTACTGCCTGCACTGAGTTCCAGCTTGCTATATTTGTAACCAACAGACCACTCACTCACTGAAGGTTAAGAAACCTGCTTTCAGCTGGTTTGCTGAATTATGGCCTTAGGCAATGTGTAAAGTTCATCTGAAATTAGTGACAGAGGGGGTGGGAGATGATTCTGCCTCATGGATACAGTGAAAGCTTAGAGCTGCATTTCGCTTCCTTCTGCTATTTCCTACCTCACAACAGGAGAAGAGGAGCCTGAGAGGTGACCTCATTGCTGTTGATAAAGATGTGCAGGGTGAGTGCCAAGAGGATGCAGCCAGGCTCTGCTGGGTGATGCCCAGTGACAGCACAAGGGGCAGTGGGTGAAAGTTGAGGCATAGAAAGTTCCATGGAAACAGGAGGAAAAAGTTTTTCACTGTGAGGGTTACAGAGCCCTGAAACAGGCTGCCCAGGGGGGTTGTGGAGTCTCTCTCTCTGGAGTTATTCAAAACCTATCTGGATGTGTTCCTGTGTGATCTGCTCTAGGAGATCCTGCTCTGCTGTAGGTGATCCTGCTCTGGCAGGGGGGTTGGACTAGATGACCTTTCAAGGTCCCTTCCAACCCCTATCATTCTGTGATTCTGTGATAATTTTTCACAAAATGCAATTGGAAATAATCTTCCAGCAACAGGATGCAATAGAAAATGAGACAAAGAGGATTAATTAATTGTTTTGTTTCTCTTTTAGGACTGCAAGAACACCTTGACAAATATTTGGGCAAGAAGACTCCGGCTCTGATTTTAGTGCCTGTGGTAGATTTACCAGGCAAGGAAGTTATTCATATAGCCTGCTGGCTAAGCTAGAAGTTTCAAAGAGATGAGTTGGTAAGCAAAAAAAAAAAACAACCCCAAACCAAACCACATTCCATCCAGGAGAGAACAAAGGAAAGAAATGAGCATAACTGTGTTGGATACTTTCATTAAGCAAAACTTGATTTAAGCAAAGTCATCCTTAGCTTGTTAATGATGCCTCATGATATGGCAGCTTTTATCAACAATAAAGGCTTCCTTTCTAAATACTGTGCTTTTCTCTCTCCCTTATTTTTAGATATGTTCTGGGGACAGCAGGTGGCTCTTGGGAGATGTCAGTTGCTCTGATCACAGCAGTTCTTATGTGTGACATATTTAGGCCTGGTTACAATAAACTGATTGAGGTGAGACCAAAACAGGAGTTCCAGTGCTAGTTAAAAGACTTGATTCCTTTCAGTTCTGTGCTGAATTTACACACTGCAGGCCAACTCAGGAAGACCTCATTTGGGGGCATATGTTAATCCTCTTTCTTGCTTCAGGGACAAATTATTCAGAGGGGTATTCAGGACTTTACCAACATGAATAATGGAGATGATGGCAAGACTTTAGGATTTCCAGCAGGAGCAGGGAGGGGATTGTCCCCTTGTTCTCAGCTCTGGTGAGGCCACACCTGGAGTGTTGTGTCCAGTTTTGGGCACCTCAGTACAAGAGAGATGTGGAGGTGCTGGAGCCAGGGCAGGGGAGGGCAAGGAAGCTGGGAAGGACCTGGAGAATAAATCTGATGAAGAGCAACTGAAGGAGCTGGGGATGGGTAGTTTGGAAAAGAGGAGGCTGAGGAGAGACCTCATTGCTCTCTGCAACTACCTGAAAGGAGGTTGTGGAGAGGCTGCTGCTGGTCTCTTCTCACAGGTAATTAGTGATAGAACAAGAGGGGATGGCCTCAAGCTACAACTGGGTAGGTTTAGACTGGAAACCTTTTTTCATAGCAAGAGTGGTCAGGGATTGGAATGTGCTGCCCAGGGAGGTGCTTGAGTCCCCAAGCCTGGATGTGTTTCAAGGTGGTTTGGATGTGGTGCTTGGGGCTATGGTTTAGGGGTGAGCCTTGTAGAGTAGGGTTGTGGGTTTGCCTTGGTGATCCTGAGGGGCTTTTCCAACCTGAATGTTTCTGCGATTTGCCATCCAGGTTTCTGAGGCAGTATCCTCAGTATCCTCATGCTTTGCAGCTGGTAGACAGCTCTTATTAAAGAGCTGCCAGTATTCCCTAGGGCTGCAGTCTTCTCCAGCAAATCAACAGGAGTTTTAGCACTGCTTTTATTAAAACAGGCTGAGATGCACAGGTGAAGCTGCTATTGATTTCATCACAGCTGCTCCTTTGCTCATAACATTCTGTAAGATCAGTGCAGGAGAGAAAGCCCTTTGGACACTGCCCCAGGCTGCAGGGTGCTGCAGAGAAATCTGATTTTCAGATAAAAGCTATAAAATGAAACCTTCAAGAAAGACTATCAGGCCTTTGCCTTGCCTGAATTTCACATCTGTACATTCTCATGGCTTCTCTTCCAGGCTGTGAGCACTGGAGCTCGCAGGGGGTTGGACTAGATGACCTTTAGTTGTCTTCCTCTTACACTGTATATCTGACATACCTCCACAAAAGTCAACTGCATGGCAGTGAGTTTACCTTGGGGCATCTAAGAGGTGGACTTAACACTCTGGCTTCATTTTCTTACCTGCCACCAGATAATGCACTTGGAAGCAGCTGATACAAGACCAGGGACTAACTATGAGATCTCCCTGATCTGGACTCTTAATAAGACATTAGTTCATTAGCACTGAGTATCATTTTTAGGTCAGGCCTCAACATCTTTGATCCTTGTTCTTTCCCACAATCAGAAAATAGCAGGCACCAGTACAGACTAGGGGTTGTCCTGCTGGAAAGCAGCTCCATGGAGAAGGACCTTGGAGTCCTAGTGGACAGCAAGTTCTGCATGGGACAGCAATGTGGCTTGTGGCCAACAGGGCCAAGGGCAGCCTGGGGTGCATCAAGAAAGGTGTCCAGAAGGTCTAGGAAGGTTCTCTTGCCCCTTTGCTCTGCCCTGATGATACCACACCTGGAATGTTATGTCTCATTTTGGGATCCCCTATTAAAGAGAGACAGGAACCTGCTGGAGAGAGTCCAGTGAAGAGCTACAAGGATGATGAGGGGGCTTGAACATCTCTGCTATGAAGAGAGATTGAGAGACCTGGGACTGTTTAGTCTGGAGAAGAGAAGGCTGAGAGGGGATCTGATCAAGATCTATAAATATGTGAGGGCTGGGGGTCAAGATGAAGGTGCCAGGCTCTTTTCAGTGGTGTCCAGTGGTAGACCAGCAATTGGGTACAAGCTAGAGCACAGGAGGTTCCACCTCAACACAAGGAGACACTTCTGTATGGTGAGGGTGACAGAGCCCTGGAGCAGGCTGCCCAGAGAGGTTGTGGAGTCTTCTCTGGAGACTTTCAAATCCCACCTGGATGCATTCCTGTGTGCCCTGCCCTAGGTGATCCTGCTCTGGCAGGGGATTGGACTCAATGATCTTCCAACCCCTAACATTCTGGGGGTTTGGGGGGAGTTCAGGGTTTTTGCAAGGGTTTGGTTTGTTTGTTTGTTTTCTGGTGTTTTGTGTTTTTTCCACTAAGCCTGCAGGAGGATGTCTCATACCCATGATATGACACAAAACATTGTCTGATCTAGGTTCCTGCACTCCAAACACAGAAGATCTACATAATAGGTGGAAAAATATCCTTTGAAAGATAACTTGAGGGTTTAATTTCTCCTTTCTCTGCTGTAACAAGTGTTAGAATCTGGCTTTACTGTTGGTTTTGGGTTTTGTTTTTTTTTGTTCCCCAAATAAATCATCTTGTTATGGTTCTCTGTGTCAGTGAAGTTTTGCCTTCTGCATCCCTTAAAAATCTCTGTATATTGATGACTTTAATTGCTTGAAAACATCTTAAGATGAACTGACCAAATGGGACTGCGGGACCGGAACTGGTTTAATTTTGGCATTTTGCTCATTTCAAAACCCAGGGATGGCTACAGTACCACAAAGCCTTTACCATGCACCTGGCTAAGCTGCTATAAAGGCACCAGAGCTGACCTTTCTAAAGAGATTTGAAAATGACATTGAGATATTTCAAGAAGATTTTTTTCTTTTTTTATCTTTTTTTTTTTGTTTTAACCTGGGAATTTTAGAGTTAGGAGATTCAGGAGTTGATTTGTTATACCATGTAGCATGGGTGCAGCTTTGCTTTCAGCCTTCAGAAGTCTGCTGGGTACTGGAAGCAGGATGTCTTCTGAGTATTAGAGAGGTGATGTGAAGCAGCTCAGCTGGTTGATAGCAGCTGAACATGAGCCAGCAGTGTGCCCAGGAGGCCAGGAGAGCCAATGGCAGCCTGCACACATCAGGAATAGTGTAGCCAGCAGGACAAGGGAGGTTATTCTTCCCTCTACTCAGCACTGGTCAGGCCACACCTTGAGTCCTGTGTCCAGTTCTGGTCCTCTCAATTCAAGAGAGATGTTGAGGTACTGGAAGGTGTCCAGAGAAGGGCAACAAAGCTGGGGAGGGGTCTGGAGCACAGCCCTGTGAGGAGAGGATGAGGGAGCTGGGGGTATTTAGCCTGGAGAAGAGGAGGCTCAGGGGAGACCTCATTGCTGTCTACAACTACCTGAAGGGAGGTTGTAGCCAGGTGGGGGTTGGTCTCTTCTCCCAGGCAACCAGCACCAGAACAAGAGGACACAGTCTCAAGTTGTGCCAGGGGATTTATAGGCTGCATGTTAGGAGGAAGTTGTTCCCAGAGAGAGATTTGCCATTGGAATGTGCTGCCCAGGGAGGTGGTGGAGTTGCTGTCCCTGGAGGTGTTCAAGAGAAGCCTGGATGAGGCACTTAGTGCCATGGTCTGGTTGATTGGATAGGGCTGGGTGATAGGTTGGACTGGATGATCTTGGAGGTCTCTTCCAACCTGGCTGATTCTATGATTCTCCTTCAAAGACATCCTGTTCAATCCATTATCTCCTGCCTGTGTGCAGCAGTCTATCAAAAGAGAGTGATTGAATAAAATTTTTTTTTTTAATTTCCAGGCAATGGACTGACTTAATAAAAGCTTTGTACTGCCTGGTGTAACAGTTCCCTAAATGAACACTGAAACTTCTCATGTGTCTGAGTTAAATCTTTGGTGCTTCTTTGTGGGATGGCTTTGCTGAAGCAATGCAGGTTTGTTCTGTGTGTAAATAAAAAATCACTCTTAAGTACTAACTGGCACTTGTTATGGAAGTACTCTGGTTTTCCCATTGGGAATGTCTGTCATTGGAAGTACAGGTTAAGAATCCCTGACAATTTACTAATTTATGAGCTCTTTTTTTAGTTCTATTTTAATATTTTTAGCCAAGCCAGCCCCGTGTTGATGTATTAACCAAACATTCAAATTGCAGACTTGAGATCTTGAAAGCTTCTTTTTTTCTTTTTTTTTTTCTCTCTCTCACTCTCTTTTTTTTCCCCCCCAACTTTCATCCGAACACTGAATATTTTTCTGACATATTTTAAATTTTAATGTTCAAAACCAGACTGGGTACCTGTGAACTGAACCTGTATGTTACTTGCCAAGTGCCCTTTTTGCTGATGACTCACTGCTCACAGTTTCTTGGCTTTGACTTCTGTTGGCTAGGATTTGCCCCTGCTTTCCTGCTTTTCTCTTTTTATTTTTTTTTTAAGAGCACTTTTTCTCTATATTCCAAACTAACTCAGGTTGTTCTGAGGGTCTTCTCACAAGACTGGCAGGAATCTCCTTGGCATTGCCTTGGCTTGCATTGTTGGAAACCCATGGATTGGATCTATCTGCTCATCCTCCCTTTCTCTTTTATTGCTGTTTTCTGATTCTATCACTTAATCCTAAATCATTTTAAAACACTCTTTGCATAATTCAGCCCAGCTGATAAGATTTGCTGGCACAGAATCACAGAATGTTAGGGGTTGGAAGGGACCTTGGAAGATTATCCAGTCCAACCCCCCCCCTCTGCCAAAGCAGGACCACCTAGAGCAGGCCACACAGTAAACCCAGGGTGTGCTTAAAATAGGTCAGATTTCACTTTTGCTTTTCCCACCTTTCAGAAATCCCAGCTCTTTGCTAAATTATGCAGATCTCCAGTTTGGAAAGCAAATAATGTTTCAGAACAACAACAAAAAAGAAACAAACCAATAAGCTGAATTAAATGCCCTGAATGAACTGGCAACTGCCCCAATCTAGTAACCTGTTGGGGGACCCCAGTGGCATAGCTTTGGATCAGGCCACCCCTTCCCTGGGTAAGTTTAAGCATTTCCATTAGTTTTCTTGTGCCTCTGCTTCCATATTCGTGTGTTTTCTCACCCTTGCAAAGGTGTTGGCAAAGAGATGCTGTATTGTAGTCATACAACCTGTGGTAACAAAAAGTTTGGACTGAGTGAGCAGCACACCAGGGTGTGAAAGTAATGTTGTAGTGGGAACCAGAATGAATGTGATCACAGATAGTGATTTGCATGAGCACAATCTGGAGAGCTTTGCTCCCAGCACACTGCCTGCAGCAGTCTCAGATCACAGGAGCAGTCTGTAATACATCCAGGAACATTAATGAGGTATTTTTTGTCTCCTGGGAGTGCTGGTGGGTAACAAGTTATCCATGGGTCAGCAATGTGCCCTGGTGGCCAAGAGGGCCAATGGATCCTGGGGTGCATTCAAAGGATTGTGTCCAGCAGATTGAGGGAGGTTCTCCTCCCCCTCTACTCTGCCCTGGGGAGACCTCACCTGGAATATTGCATCCAGTTCTGGGCTGCCCAGTTCAAGAGGGACAGGGATCTGCTGGAGAGAGTCCAAGGGAGGGCTACCAGGATGATTAAGGGACTGGAAGGACTGCCTGATGAGGAGAGGCTGAGACCCCTGGGGCTGTTTAGACTGGAGAAGAGAAGACTGAGAGGGGATTGTTTATAAATATCTGAGGGCTGGGGGTCGGGAAGGAAGGGACAGCCTCTGTTCACTTGTGCCCTGTGATAGGACAAGGGGCAATGGATAGAAACTGCAGCACAGCAGGTTCCACCTCAACATGAGGAGGAACTTCTTGACTGTGAGGGTCCCAGAGCACTGGAACAGGCTGCCCAGAGAGGTTGTGGAGTCTCCTTCTCTGGAGACTTTCCAGACCCATCTGGATGTGTTCCTGTGTGACCTGTACTGGATTCTATGGTCCTGCTCTGGCAGGGGGTTGGACTCGATGATCTCTGGAGGTCCCTTCCAACCTGTCCCATCCTGTGAGCCTGTGACCCTGTGGTTTTACAGCCTGATTCAGCCCCTGTGATCCCAAAGTCATTTACAAGGCCATTACTTAAAATTCACTTGAGCCATCACTGGGACAGCCACACACACTGGAGGCCTGCTCTGCTCAGGTCTTTGAGGTCATGCTGCTGGGAGAAGAGCACCTCCACTCCCTACAGTTCCCTGAGCTGGGCTATGTGCTTTGGAAGAACCACAGTTTCCACAGAGACCCTTCAACCTCAAAGCCACATCACCAGGCCCCTAGCATTATGACTTTCTGTAACTCAGGAGAAGACTGCTCCACTGAAGTGCCACAACAGAAGAGGAAAATTCCCTTTTGTCCCCTGCCAGGTAGCAGTCTGTATTCTCCTTCTGCACCTCCTGATACTGACAGCTGTTGACTGTGCTCTGTGACCATCACATGCTTGGTAGAAGGTATTATTGCCATAGCCTCATTTACAGGGAAAAGATAGTTTGTGTGAGATAGAAGCTGTGATGTTGCATTAGGAGCACAAGCTTGTGTAAACATCATTTCATCTCCGATCCATGGAATGGTCTGGGTTGGAAGGGAGCTCCCAAAGGTCATCCAGTCCAACCCCCTTGCAGTCAACAGGGACATCCTCCGCTAGCTCAGGTTGCCAGAGCCCTGTTGAACCTCACCTTGAATATCTCCAGGGATGAAGCCTCAGCTACCTGCCTGGGCAACCTGTTCCAGTGTTCCACCACCCTCCTGGTAAAGAGCTTGTTGCTAACATCCAATCTAAATCTACTCTTCTCTCATTTCAAACCACTGTCCCCCATCCTATCACTGCAGGCCTTTGCAAACAGTCCCTCTGCAGCCCCTTTCAGGTCCTGGCAGGCTGCTGTTAGGTCTCCCTGGAGCCTTCTCTTCTCCAGGCTGAACACCCCCAGCTCCCTCAGCCTGTCCTCATAGCAGAGGTGTTCCAGCCCCCTGATCATTTTCGTGGTCCTGCTCTGGACCCACTCCATCAGGTCCATGTCCTCCCTGTGTTGAGGGCTCCAGAGCTGGACACAGTACTCCAGGTGAGGTCTTACCAGAGCAGAGCTGAGTGTCAGAATCAACTCTCTCCATCTGCTGGCCACACTTCTGTTGATTCATCCCAGGATGCCACTGGCCTTCTGGTCTGCAAGCACACAGGGTTTTGTTGGTATTAGTTAATTTTGTTGCTTTAGAAGAGCAGGAGTCCAGAAGGAAGAAATAGGATTCTCAGATGTAAGAGTTATCTTGTTGCAGTGAAGTTCAGTCCTACTCCCACACAGACCCAACCCTTCTGCAGCAAGACCCAGATACATGCAAATGTGGAGCCTTTTGTAAGTGAACTGAATTTCCACAGCTCCAGAGCTGGATCTGTTAAGGTTCAAAGCAGGAGGTGTTAAATGATATAATAGAAAAGGAAATGCAGGCAAGAAGTCAGTGCCAAAGGAAGGGTGTTATTAGGAAGCAGTGGAGAAGCCAAGTTAAAAAGGGACCCAAGGGGTCTAGAGTTTATTTATAGGCTGTCTTCTAAGGGATGGACCCTGGAATGTCTTCTCACTGTTACCAGCAGAAACTCTTAAAGATCAGTGTATGAAGAACAAAGAGGAATAAAGAAGAGTTTCTAGGAAAGAGATGCAGAAGTTAACTTTGAAACACATCTCTCATCCTTTCAGCACAGTATAAAGATGGAAAGTGCTCTACCAGTGTGCTTTGGTCTGAAGGTAAGGATGCCTGAAATGAGGGTAATATGCAAGAGGAGCCACCAGCTGTGTGCCATCCTGCTGTTAGGAGATGCTTCTCCTGGGCACTGCCACAAGGAACGTGGCTAATAGTTCTTGACTGGAGATCTATAGCTCATGTATGTGCTTCTCATTGGCACCCCTCCCTCCTCAAGGCACTACAGTGTACCAAGATGTCGATTCAGGGCTTGTCTCTCATTGTTATGGGTCTCATTTCAAACTAACCATTTAAGTACTAAGAGTCAGAGTATCTCCTCCTGCTGCTCAGTCCAGACAAGCCAAATGGGATTCTCTTTCTGCTGCGGTCCCCAGTGCAAACAAAAAGCTTTCTCAGGTTGAGATCATGCCACTCACATAATTATTTAGAGAAAGACAGCTCCACTGCTTCAGCTCTGCTACTTCACAAGAGGAATGGAAACATCAGGAAAAGTTGGGTGTTTCTTTTTTTTTTTTTTCCCCTTTGATGTAGAATATGCTGCCACATTTTTGTTATTAAAATAGGAGCTAACTTTAAATAAATAAAATTTTGCCTGGAGGCTTCTGAAAACTAATGTTGTGTTTTGACAGTGTCATTTTTCTGATTCCTGAAAGCATTCTGTGAGTTAGCTCAGGACTTCATCATGATTTTTCTTCTTTGCTTCATACAGTGAATTATTTTTTCAGCCCTGGATTTTATTTGATTTCTCTCTCCTTCTCACACACACAGAGTCACATCACCCTGCAACTTTCTTCTTTGACAGAAGCTCCCCAAAGCTGGTTGTTTTTTCCTCTTCTAAGGGGCAGGTGAATCAACCTTCTGTAGAAGGAGTTGTAAGGTGGAGGTAGCTACCACTGGTTATTATTGGGGAAAATGGCTGGAAGGCATGAATCTAGGAAAAGAAAAATAACTAAGGAAAGGCCACACAAAACCCCTGTGAGAGGACAGGATTTTGTTTACAAAACTCCTGCTACCTTCAGTATGGAATGACTTTTTTAACTGGGTTTGTGGGTTGTACATCCTCTGGATTCATGCTTTGCTATAAAGGGATGTAAGGATGACACAGGGTCTTGAGAAGCAGGCAGTGTGAGCTTGCAGCCAAGAAGGCCAATGGCATCCTGGGCTGCATCAAAAGCAGTGAGGCCAGCAGATGGAGAGAGGTGATTATGCCACTGTGCTCTGCTCTGGTGAGACCTCACCTGGAGTACTGTGCTCAGTTCTGGAGTCCTCAGCACAGCAAGGACATGGACCTGATGGTTGCATTTAGGAGCACAAGCTCATGTAAGCATCACTTCATCTCTGATCCACAGAATGGTTTGGGTTGGAAGGGACCTCCAAAGGTCAGCTAATCCAACCACCCTGCAGTCACCAGGGGCATCCTCCACTAGATCAGGTTGCTCAGTCTTGTCATGCCTTACCTTGACATCTTCAGGGATGGGACCTCAACCACCTCCCAGGGCAACCTGTTCCAGTGTTCTACCACCCTCATAGTTCCTCACATCCAATCTAAATCTCCTCTCATTTCAAACCATCATCCTATCACTGCAGACCTTTGCAAACAGTTTCTCTCCATCCTTCTTGTAGCCCTCTTCAGGTACTGGAAATTCTCTATTAGGTCTCCCTGGAGCCTTCTCTTCTCCAGGCTTAACACTGCCAGCTCCCTCAGCCTGTCCTCATAGCAGAGATGTTCCAACCCCCTGATCTTTTTTGTGGCCCTCCTCTGGACCTGCTCCATCAGGACTAGATGGTTGTTGTAGGTCCCTTTCAACTGAAACATTCTTCTTTTTTATTCTATTTTAGTCTAGTCTAGTCTAGTCTATTCTGTTTCTCTGACTACCTGGCCTGTTTTCAGAGTCCTGAGCAGTCCAGATCCTTTGTTCAATGTCAGGTCCCAGGTTTTCAGTAAACATGTTCCAGGTTAAGCACACAGCAAGTTAAAAATCCTGCTAAAAGCTACTTTAACTCTTCCCCAGCAGAGGTATCACTGACGCTCCAGTGAGCCCCAGGTGCTGCTGCTGACCTGATTTTTTCAGCTTGCTTTAAAAAAAAAATTCACAATCTGCCCCAAAACAGAAACGCTATGGGGCTGCTCCCGAGCGTGCCACAAAGAAAGCCTCAGCAGAGTCCAGAAAAGGGCACAGAAAAGGGAATTTAATTTTTCCCTTCTCTGTCCCCGCTTTGTCGTGCTTGCCTGCCCTGCTTGCCCTGCCTGCTTTGCCCTGCCCTGCCCTGCCCTGCCCTGCCCTGCCCGCCAACAGTCGCTGCCTGCGCTGCCTGTCCCGGCCGCCTGCGCTGCCCCGGCCGCCGGCGGCGCGGCCTCCATTCCGCGGGCAATGCTGCCCCCGCCCGGCCCCGCCGCGCAACAGCAGCTCGGAGGCCGCCGCGAGGCGGGGCCGGGCCGGGGGTGCTCAGAAGCGGTGGAGGCGCACGGTGGTGCCCGGAGCTGGAAAGGCAAGCCCCGCAGCCCTTGCGAAGCTCCGAGGCAGGTGGTGTGCAGGGCTGAAGAGGCAACCGGAGGCTCGGCAGCCCTTTCTGGAGCAGTGGGCTGAAGGCTGTTGTGCAAAGCTGAGGCACGGTATTCATGATCAGGGATTGATGTTATCATAGAATCATAGAGTTGTTAGGGTTGGAAAGCACCCCAAGGATCATCCAGTTCCAACCCCACTGCCATGGGCAGGGACACCTCACACCAGATCAGGTTGCCCAGAGCCACATCTAACTAGCCTTAAAAACCTCCAGGGATGAGGCTTCCACCACCTCCCTGGGCAACCCATTCCAGTGTCTCACCACTCTCATGGGGAAGAACTTCTTCCTAACATCCAATGTGAATTTACCCATTTCTAGTTTTGCTCCATTCCCCCCAGTCCTGTGACTACCTGACACCCCAAAAAGTCCCTCCCCAGCTTTCTTGTAGCCCCCTTCAGATACTGGAAGGCCACAAGAAGGTCTCCTTGGAGCCTTCTCCTCTCCAGACTGAACAACCCCAACTCCCTCAATCTGTCTACATAGCAGAAGAGCTCCAGCCCTCTGCTCATCCTCATGGCCCTTCTCCAGACACCTTCCAGCACATAATTGCTGTAATCACTGATTCCTGATCAATCAGTGAAGTGTCATCTGCAGCAAACACACACACAAAATCTTACCATGCAGGTTTCTGCTTTGCAAACCAAGGGGGTTTTGTTAATTTTGTGTTACTTGATAACATTTTTGTGTGAGTGTATTACCTTTTTGGTCCTAGAGCTATAAATACAAGAATTCCACTCCCAGCAAATAGAAAGAGATCTGAGTACAACTTATCAAGCAGGAGGGTGGGAGAAAAAAGGTTGTGGCATGAACCATTGCCAAAAGGAGAGTCAAAATGTACCAAGAGAAGTCTGCTTTGTCTTATACTTCTTAAAACCCTTCTGTTGGTTGCTTTCTCATGCTGCAGTTTCTTCCATATGCTCCCTATACCCACTAACACACCCACCTACACACACTCACAATTTACCAACATGCTTTATGCCTTTGCTGAATTAAAATCCATACCAACCTTCAAATAAAATAAAATAAACAGCTGTTTGCTTTCCACCCCAAAAAAAAAACCCCAAACCAAACAAACAACAAAAAATAAAAAACCCAGACATTTTCTGACTTGACACTTCCAAAGCATTTGAAAGAAACAGGCTGCTGGAGATGCTTTTCTAGTGGCACATTGTGACACTGTATAGAAGGCTCAGGACTGGGTCTAGACACAGTGCACTTAGGACCACTCTGCTTTGGAAGGGGACCCTTCCCAGGAGGAAGAACTTAGAAGCTATGCAAACAATGGCAGATTGTCCTAGTAGTCACTGAGATTGCAGAACAGGCATCAGTTGGCTCTCCAGGCCTGATAAATAGAGTATTTAAAGCAGCACTGACAGGCAGAGCCCTGCAGAATCTCATCACAGGTATTTATTTCAGTGTCTCCCTTCCTGCTGGAGAAGTACAGCTCCAAGCAGTGCAGACATCACGACTGTGGCTGGCACTTACTCCACCTGTGCTGATTTCTGTGTTAGCTCCCCAGATTCCCAGCTGAAATTTGAGAGTGCCTGGTAGACAAACAAACAGTAGGAAGGCAGAGCCTAGAAGCAGCCTATACCAGAGTATGTTGGGGATTGGACTAGATGACCTTTGGAGGTCCCTTCCAACCCAGACCATTCTATGATTCTGTGTGACTCCTGTGTTAGCCTCCTTTCCTGCAGTTTATCAGCCATGGACCATTGCACTTCACTCTGGCAGTCAAAAGGGTTTTAAACAAGACAACCACCTCAAGATTTGTCACCAAGGTCACAATGGGTCAATTTATTTTTTTTTTTCATGCTTAAAGAAGGGTTGAGGAGATGATTGTCCCTGTTCACTGCAAGGGGGTTGGACTAGATGGCCTTTAAAGGTCCCTTCCAACCCAAAGCATTCTATGAAGTTACCACCTCACTCTGTCTCTCTGTGGTACTATTCCTTTCTGATTCATCATTGCAATACAGCTGTCCCAACAGCTGTGGCAGGAACTGCTCCCTCTGACTGTGTTGGTCAGAGCTTAGGGAGCAAGGATGCTGTGCTGTACAGGAGCATAGCAGATAAAAGAACAGCAACTAACTTGTCATTGAGTAGAACCCAAAGGCCTGGGTTACACACCTGGTTTATCTGTAAAGCACATCATGAGACACAGAGTCCAATAATGCTCTCCTTAAACTGGCCTACATCACTTTCCCAGGATACTGAGGAAGGACTCAGTTCCCTCACTGTCAGCTCAGGTGCCATTCAGAAGTCATAGCCATGAATCCTCTCCTTGTATCAGACATCTCCACCAGGTTGGACCTTGCACAAAACCCAACCCAGAGAAAGAGGGAGTGCTCTCTTCTCTGGTGCAGTATGATTCAGCACAACCATAATCAAATGCACTCACTGCAACATTTGGAGGAGGGATTTGTATCAGTATTAGCTGTTGGAATGCTGTAACTATTGATCATCAATCCACTGAGTTTCTGGTTCTTGCTAGAAGCTTTAATCCCTCCATCCTGCTTTGGGTGCTCCTCACACAGAGGGCAGGCAAAGGGAGTTCTATATGAGCAGAGTGCACTCCACTGTGAAATGAAAACAGCCACGCTTTAAAAGCAGTGCTTTGACTTTTCCATTTTGTTCTCTTCTCAAGTGGCACCAGTAATACTGAAAATTTATGAGCAAATAGCTCCACCATAGCAACTGTACTGGGTCTGGCTGGGATTAACTGGGAGTTGCTTGCTTTATAGCAGTCCATATGGTGCTGCTTTTTTGGACTTGTGGCTTAAACAGTGCTGATAACACACCAGTGTTTTGGCTACTGCTGAACAGTGCTTGCACACCATCAAGGCTGTCTCTTTTTTCCCACTCTCTACTCCCAACAAGTAGGCTGGGGGTGGGCAAGAAGCTGGGAAGAGACACAGCCAGCACAGCTGACCTGAAGTGACCAAAGGAAAGTGCACACCATATGGCACAGTGCTCAGCAATAAAAACTGGGGTAGAGAGGCCAAGGAAAGGGGGGGTTGTCTTCCAAGGTGGCTATTGATTGGAGATTGGCTGGGCCTCACTCTGCTTGTGGGACATGGTGAGTGGTTGCCTTAGTTATTTTTAACCTGCTAAACTGTTTTTATCTTACCCCACTTTTATTCTTTCCATTCTCTTCCCCATCCCACTGGGGAGAGTGGGGGGAGGGAGGGATGCACAAGCAGCTATGTGAGTGCTTTGGCTGCTGGCCTGGGTCAACTTAACCATAGCAACATCAACTCATAAAATCAGTCAAATGTCTTGAAATTACTCAAATTGCTGCTTAAGCAATATATTCTGGCATCCAGAAACAGCAAGCAAGCTACAGTATCTTCAGATCCTTCAGTTTTCTACTCAATTTTGGTCCTGTTACTGCTCTTGAATAAATCAGGCTGTCATGAAATGCAAGGGAACCTTTGCATTGCTCTGACTACTTGAGGACCCGAGGAAAATACTTGAATGTGTCCAGAGAAGGGCAACAAGGCTGGGGAGGGGTCTGGAGCACAGCCCTGTGAGGAGAGGCTGAGGGAGCTGGGGGTGTTTAGCCTGGAGAAGAGGAGGCTCAGGGGAGACCTCATTGCTGTCTACAACTACCTGAAGGGAGGTTGTAGCCAGGTGGGGGTTGGTCTCTTCTCCCAGGCAGCCAGCACCAGAACAAGAGGACACAGTCTCAAGCTGTGCCAGGGGAGGTTTAGGCTGGAGGTGAGGAGAAAGTTCCTCACATAAAGAGTAATTGACCATTGGAATGTGCTGCCCAGGGAGGTGGTGGAGTCACCATCCCTGAAGGTGTTCAAAAAAAGCTTACATGTGTCCCTTGGAGCCATGGTTTAGTTGTCAGAAGGTGTAAGGTATTAAGTAATAGGTTGGACTTGATGATCTCTGAGGTTTTTCCCAATCTGGTTGATTCTGTGATTCCATGAAAAGAAACCTATTACAGCAGGTCTTCTGGGACAGGCGTTAGTCTGTATTATTTGCTGAAGAAGCCTTGGAACCTGGTGCCCCAGGCTGCTTTACTTGAGACCAAAAAAAAGTAGCTCATCAGAACTAACAGCAGGAAAATGTCTTCTTCAACAGCAATGACAATAAGGGGTAAAAAGAAAAGAAAAGGGAGAAAAACTCCTAGCACTTCTTCCCAGTGTATTGGGAAGCTGATTTTGTCAGCTCTGCAGGCTCACAGCCCTGCGCTGTTCTCTCTTAATATTTTAATGAGCTGAGCAACTGACAGTCCCAGCTGAGCACTCGTTTTTGTCGCTGTTGCTAAGCAAAACAATGGTAAAAAAGCTCCTTTTTCATCTTCTAAATCATAAATACAATCAAACCATTTGTTTGATACGTGCAGAATTCATTCTACCTCCATGCCAGCTCAACCCACACACCTCACTTCACTCTTTCATGCTTCTCATACATACTTGTGCAATCTCTCCGACATATCCCAGGGATGTGTCCAGATTGGATTGTCCTGCACATCCTACCAATGGGATCCTGGGATGCATTAAGAGGAGTGTGTTCCAGCAGATTGAGGGATCTCTGCCCTGGTGAGACCTCACCTGGAATATTGCATCCAGTTTTGGGCTCTCCAGTTCAAGAGGGACAGGGATCTGCTGGAGAGAGTCCAACCCAGGGCTATGAGGATGCTGAAGGGACTGGAGCACTGCTGATGAGGAGAGACTGAGACCTGGGGCTGGTTAGTGTGGAGAGGAGAAGACTGAGAGGGGATCTGATCAGTGTCTATAAATATCTGAGGGCTGGGTGTCAGGAAGGAAGGGACAGACTCTGCTCACTTGTACCCTGGGATAGGACAAGGAGCAGTGGATGTAAACTGCAGCACAGGAAGTTCCACCTCAACATGAAGAAGAACTTCTTCACCATAAGGGTCATGGAGCACTGGGACAGGCTCCCCAGAGAGGCTGTGGAGTCTCCTTCTCTGGAGCCTTTCCAGCCCCATCTGGATGTGTTCCTGTGTGACCTGTGCTGGATTCTCTGGTCCTGCTCTGGCAGGGGGGGTTGGACTTAATGATCTCCAGAGGTCCCTTCCAACCCCTGACATCCTGTGAGCCTGTGATATACCCTTCAGGACACACAAAGTTCATTCATCTTATCCTTTTCAGTTGGATTCCAGTACAATCCATGGTAATATGGGCAGCTGCAGGTTCCCTGTTCTTCTCCAGCCTGGCTGAATATCTTGCCTTGCCAGCTCACAGAGTGTCAGAGTTTAGCCATGACTGTAGACCGAATGGATACTGGGATATTTGTCCATTCTTTCTCTCTTTCTCTTGTGGCTTCCTGTTGTCCTACCAAAATGTACTCCTTTCCTTTCTTATCAAATAAAGAAAACTTCCTGACTCCCTTCTCTTTGTTCTGCATGTATCAAATAACACTTTTTATGTCTTATTCTCCCTTTCCTTTCCCCTTCTCTCTTACATTTCCTTTAGCCATCTGCCTCCCTTTTCCTTAGCCATATTTTTTACTCATGCATAGTTAAAAGAAGTTCTAATCTCACATACATTTTGTTAAGGTTTCATAACATTTATCCAGCCTTGTTCTTCAGTGGCTTGCCTGCTCAGAGCCTGCCTTGTGATAGAGAAAAGGTTTTATCTAATGTGATATTAATTTTTTTTCCCTGCAATCTGAGTATGAAAACTCCTGCTTAAAATGTTAGTGAATAGTAACTAACTGCAGGATCTCACTTGGCATATTCAGAACATGTTCTTGATTCCACACTTTTATGTTTTCATTCTTAGAAGCAACTGATAGGAAGTTCCCTCCACATCAAAAATGAAACTATCCCTTCCTGACCATTTCTGGTCTCTAATCCTGAACCCTGACCTGTAAGACACAGTCAGCAAGCTTTTTTTTTTTTTTTTTTGGGGGGGAGGCAGGCGAGGGGGGAGGCATAGACAACATAGATCCAGTTTGAATGGAGAGTCAGAGCAAAATAAGCAAGTGATGGAGCAGGTCCAGAGGAGGGCCACGAAAATGGTCAGAGGGTTGGAGCAGCTCTGCTATGAGGACAGGCTGGGAGAGCTGGGGGTATTCAGCCTGGAGAAGAGCATCATTTTTGGTGTTCCAGCACAGCAGTACTTCCAGTTCCAGCACAGGAGAACTGTGAGCACTCATGAGTTCATTGTCAATAAGCACTTTGAAGACAGGCTACTGA
Organism: Indicator indicator; assembly: GCF_027791375.1. Classification (NCBI taxonomy): domain Eukaryota; kingdom Metazoa; phylum Chordata; class Aves; order Piciformes; family Indicatoridae; genus Indicator; species Indicator indicator. Next base: position 39,805,655 of record NC_072013.1, read on the forward strand.
GCCTCAAAAATGTTTTCTGTGTTCACTACAGTTACTTTTTTTTTGTCTGTCTGCTGGGCACAAATCTTGAGCAAGCTACAATGCTCCACCTCATTTTCCTCAGCCTTTTCCTCTGTTCTCTGGGATCTGCACTTTTCAAGTGCAGTTAACCAATTACAGATGGAAAAAGAATTTAATAAATCATACAGGCACACTCTAAAGGTTTTCCCTGTATTCCTTTCCTATGTAAATGGTCTGTAACTGTTTCATGCATCAGGCCCATAGACTCTTTATTTCACACTTCCATCTTCCTTTCCCTGTAGAATTGCAATTTAAATGATCCTGAAACATTTGAAGACAATTACAGGTTAGCTTTGCATATCAGTGACCTACCAGCAACTCCCTGTAAAGCTCTGATGTATGTACAGTATTTGATCTACAGCTGCCTGATTTCAGGAAGGTAGGAGTGTTTCCACAGTGCTCTGAACTCTAGGCCTAGAGTTGGAAAATAGGCTCAAAAGATACCACAAAATAGCTACTATCTCCTTAGAGCTTCATACAGTTCTAGGACTCCATCGTGGATTGCCAGGACTTTTTAGTTCCTTTGAGTTTTGAGCAACACACAAATTATTAAGAGGGTTTGGACTGCCTTGCTGGTGAAATTTAAAGGAGGTTCAAAAATACATTGTGTTGGTTATGTGTTGTGTTTTCTTACATCCAGCCTTAACAGTAGGTTATTAGAAATTGTATAGCCTTCATTCTCAGAGGCAGAAATGGAGACTAACAACTGTGGCTGTCTTACAGAGAGGAAAGCTGGGTTGGGATCTGGATGAGGGGATTGAGTCCATCATCAGTAAGTTTGCAGATGACACCAAGCTGGGGGCAGGTGTTGATCTGTTAGAGGGTAGGAGGACTCTGCAGAGGGACCTTGCCAGGCTGGACAGATGAGCAGAGTCCAAGGGCATGAGATTTAGCACATCTAAGTGCAGGGTTCTACACATTGGCCACAACAACCCCATGCAGCACTACAGGCTGGGGACAGAGTAGCTGGAGAGCAGCCAGGCAGAGAGGGACCTGGGGGTGCTGGTTGACAGCAGCTGAACATGAGCCAGCAGTGTGCCCAGGTGGCCAAGAGAGCCAATGGCATCCTGACCTGGATCAGGAACAGTGTGGCCAGCAGGAGCAGGGAAGTCATTCTGCCCTGTGCTCAGTGCTGGTTAGACCACACCTTGAGTCCTGTGTCCAGTTCTGGGCTCCTCCGTTCAAGAAAGATGTTGAATTGCTGGAGCATGTCCAGAGAAGGGCAACAAAGCTGGGGAGGGGTCTGGAGCACAGCCCTGTGAGGAGAGGCTGAGGGAGCTGGGGGTGTTTAGCCTGGAGAAGAGGAGGCTCAGGGGTGACCTCATTGCTGTCTACAACTACCTGAAGGGAGGTTGTAGCCAGGTGGGGGTTGGTCTCTTCTCCCAGGCAACCAGTGACAGAACAAGAGGACACAGTCTCAAGCTGCACCAGGAGAGATTTAGGCTGGGTGTTAGGAGGAAGTTCCTCCCAGAAAGAGAGATTGGCCATTGGAATGGGCTGGCCAGGGACATGGTGGAGTCACTGTGTCTGGAAGTGTTTAAAATAGGACTGGATGAGGCACTCAGTGCCATGGTTTAGTTGATTAGATGGTGTTGGGTGATAGGTTGGACTGGATGATCTTGAAGGTCTTTTCCAACCTGGTTAATTCTGTGATTCTGTGATTTAAATGAGTATACCATACTGTGCAAGAAGCCCCTCAACCCAAATCCTGTGATTTCTACATTGCAGCAGCCCCATCAGGCTTGATCTGCATCGGTTCTTAGAGGAAATGAGAGAGCTTGGAATGACCATGTATGACTTGATCAAAAGTGGAGTAAAGAGGTACCAACAGGCAGAGGCTTCTGCAGGGGTTGGAACAGCATGTTGTGAAACAAGAGCTGAAATATAGTCACAAGATCTGACAGGGACTCACCACTTCACTACATTTTGAGTCAGCTGTGAAATATTTGGACTAGATTCTATTCCTTCCCTCCAGCCTCTCCAGCTTCCTCCCTATGGAAAAGCACTTTAGCATGTAGAATATAAATCA